>NC_083483.1:8005455-8177955 GCF_030014155.1 Tachysurus vachellii | reverse complement strand
AATGTCTCAGGAGGACTGGGAGTGATTTTACACACACACACACACACACACACAGATGGCGTGAGCAGCACTCACTCTGCTCAGAGAGAATCAGAGCGCTGTTTGTGTTTCATAGGCAAATGACTCATTTTTCAGTGACAGTGATGGCCAAAATTACATAGCATTACAAGATTTGTGTGCTTGTCATTGCTCGTGGCTACGTATATGTGCGTGTTTGTTTGTCTGTGTGTGACAGGAAAAAAAGAGAGATCACTTTCTGAATTCAGCAACCTAAGATCTTCTGCCAACCCACTGGTTTCATTTGTTAGTGTTTGGCCTAAAACCTTCATTCATGGAAAGCTTTCAGGAAGTTACAAAAATCCATAGATTTAATTAGGTTTGTTGTTCATTCCTGCACTGGATTGTGGGGCCACAATGGTACCGAAAAAGAAGTAACACAAATCAAATCTTTTGTATAGACATGAGTGTGTGTGTGTGGTTTGAATATGTGACAGGTTTGACCTTGTGACCAGCCCAAGCAGCTTTCTTTTCCTTTCCTTTGTAGTAAAGAATAAGGTTTAGGTTTAGTCGTATGCAAAGCACTAATTAGCTGCATTACTAATTATATCGAAGGTGCTTACAAGGATGGAAACACAGACGTGTTTGAGTGTGTCAGAAAAATAAAGCATGCAAGACGTCACCACATGGCATCTGCATTTAGATGATGAATAATTCAATCTGGGGGGCATGGTGGCTTAGTGGTTAGCACGTTCGCCTCACACCTCCAGGGTTGGTGTTCGATTCCCGCCTCCACCTTGTGTGTGTGGAGTTTGCATGTTCTCCCCGTGCCTCGGGGGTTTCCTCCGGGTACTCCGGTTTCCTCCCCCGGTCCAAAGACATGCATGGTAGGTTGATTGGCATCTCTGGAAAATTGTCCGTAGTGTGTGATTGCGTGAGTGAATGAGAGTGTGTGTGTGCCATGCGATGGGTTGCCACTCCGTCCAGGGTGTATCCTGCCTTGATGCCCGATGACGCCTGAGATAGGCACAGGCTCCCCGTGACCCGAGGTAGTTCGGATAAGCGGTAGAAAATGAGTGAGTGAGTGAGAATAATTCAATCTCAGTCTCTCAACTTTATAAAATGTAGACAAACCTGATGATAAATAATGGACTGAAGATGAACTACAAGGATCAGTCATAACATTAAGCCACTCACAGGTGCAGTGAATAACTATAGCAATGGCACCTGTCAAGGGGTGGGATACAATAGCACCTGTCAAGGGGTGAGATATATTCAAGGGGTGAGAAAGTTTGTGAAGTACATGTGTTGGAAGGAGGAAAAATTAGGAAGGGTGACAAGGGCCTGATTGCAATTGCTAGACAACTGGGACACAGCTGCTCTAAAACAGTAGGTCTTGTGAGGTGATCGCTGTATACAGTGATCAGTACCTAATAAAAATGACAAAAGGAAGGGCAAACAGGAAATCAGCTACAACCGCTCAAGACTGACTGATCAAGGTTAATCTGTCTGGTCTGATCTCACAGAAGAGCTACTGTAGCACAAATTGCTGAAAACGTTAACACTGGCATGATAGAAAGGTGTCAGAACACACAGTGCATCACAGCTTGTGAGTATGAGGCTGCGTAGCTGCAGACCAATCAGAGTGCCCATGCTCATCCATGTCCTACACCAAAAGTATCTGCAATGGTGTATGAACATCAGAACCTGAGCATGAAGCAACGGAAGAAGGTGGCCTGGTCTGATTAATTAGGTTTTCTTTTGTGGATGGCCTGATGCATGTGCCTCATTTGCTTCAGGAGGAAATGGTACTAGGATGCACTGTACACTCCTTAATGGCAACAATATTCCCTAATGGCTGTGGTCTCTTTTTTATGCTCTCTGCCACACTGCTATAACTGTTCAAGAACTGTTTGAGGAACAACAAAGAGTTCATGGTGTTGACTTGGCCTCCAAATTTCCCAGATCTCAATCAGATTGAGCATCTGTGGGATGTGCTGGACGACAACTTACAGGATTTTAAGGAGCTGCCGATACCATCTTGGTGCAAGATACCACAACACACCTTCAGAGGTCTTGTGGAGTTCATGTTTTCAAGTGTCAGAGCTGTTTTTGAGGTGCAAGGAGGACCTACACATTATAAGGCAGGAGGTTTTAATGTCATGGCTCATTTGTGTATATTCTGTATTTCATGCTCACTGATTCCCTACTGATCGCCACCTTTCTAAAAATGTTCACTCGTATGGTGTAATGACACCTTTGCACCATTTTGAGAGCTGATCCACAAAGGCTTCACGCTGAAGCATTCGTCTGTTCTTCTCATCATTTCTGTAGGTTATTGTCAAAACAACTACCGAGTATCAGTTACAGAAAAAGCAAAAGAAGAAACTGTACATGCCAAGCATTAAGAAGTTGAATATAAACCTTTACGACGAGGTGACGGAGAAGGTCAAGGTAAGCTGCTCTTTGCTGTTGCTTGGATTCTAGTTTAGAAATAGCAGATTGTTAGTAACCAGTAAGGGAATAGTAGTGTAACCTTGGTGTATCTTAAACAGTCCTACTGTAGAGACCGATTTCAAGAAAATATCAATTTTAACATAACCACAAGGAAATCGGTGTTAAATTATTCCCATAGGTTTATGTTTAACTGTGATATTTAAGTAGCACTGCTCCTAAACCATATAATTCATGTCTGTGCTTTCATGACCATTAACCTACATTTCCTCTAACTATGTACACTGGTTGTTGCTTTTGTATATAGTGAATGAGTTATTTTTGTGTGTTTTTTCATGGTCAATGATTTTAAAAGTTTTCTACAAAGCACTTTGTAAGTGATGCACCAGGATAAAATGTTTTGTTAATGACAGTGTCCACTCGAACTCAGCATGGACTCCAAAACCTCAGATCAGATCCATCAGAGCGTCGTCTGAACACATGCTTAAGTAGATGAGATTACACATGATTTATACCTGACCTTCTGTATAAAGCATTTAACATACTCAATATGCTGACTTTTAAATATAGAAACTAGAAATACTGCCGAATTCTGAATATTAGATATTCAAGATTAACATTTAGTCCACTTTCTTTGTTAGGAATATTTCAAATTTCTTTTTTTTTAATTCACTGTATATTCTACAGATATACAGGGAATTTTAAAAAAAGAATGTTAATCTTGAATATCTAATATTCAGATTTTGACAGTATTTCTAATAACCATTAATAATGGTTATACCACACTTTTCCTCACGGTACTAAAAAAAAAAAGCCATCTTGATATGCGCTGTAGGGTTTTGTACTAAAAATTCTTTCTCTCTCCCTGCTATGATTTTCCCATTAGCAGTGTTGAATGCTGGCACCTCTGCTTTCACTGATATGTACTTTAATATCATCCTCTGACAAGAAGGAAAAACGAGAAAATCTATTGTTATAGACTTAAAATTGCCTCTGGGTTTGTGTTAGCTGTAGAAAACTTTCAAATGTTTCTCTATAAAATGGCAGAGATTCAACTGCTGAAATGTCTCCCAGCTTGTTAAATATTTACATAATGAGTTTGGGTATTAATCAGCTTATTTTAATACACTTGTGTGTGTGTGTGTGTGTGTGTGTGTGTGTGTGTGTGTGTGTGTGTTTCAGGTCACAGGACTTATTCTTATCACCTTGACTTTCCTTGCTTGTCTGCTGCTGCTGGTTATGTATAAAGCTCTGTGGTACGACCAGCTTAGCTGCCCCGAGGGCTTCATCCTCAAGGTAACTACCGTTTTGCTCTAAACATATCACCACTTCCTTATTGAATTTTATACAAACACAAACAAGCCCTGAGGGAATCTTCATCTCAGTCAACCTGCTGCTAAGATGCAAGCTAGAAGGAGAAATTAATATTAGCACAAGATGTTTGTAGGTGCTTGGTGAACTAGCCTGCTGTGGAGTTTTCATACAGTAAAAAAAAACTTTCAGTCCTCACACACACTCTTAGAAGATATTTTTCCCTCAGCACATTCAAAACAGTACCTTTGTCTGTTCTATTAATCTCATGCATGGATCCTGTAACCTTTAAAGACATGATATTAGCTTATACCCTGTGTTTGCTTAGCTAGCCCAAGTAGCATCAGGGTTCTTCCTCCCTTCAGCACAGGAGTGTAAGAATGTCTTTAATTAGTCTTCACTGTGACTAAACTGTGATTAAGGCCCACGGGAGCTTCCACCTCTGCCCTTTTGAAGTCGACGCCATAGATGTCATTAGCGAGATATGCTAATGCAGTATAGTCGACTTAAAAAGAAAGGAAAATTGCCCCTCGTTAAAAAGGAATGAGGTCCACCAAGGCCAAGCCTTGTTGGCATGCAGTAGCGTTCAGTCAGAGGAACAACACAGAGTCACTGTATGTGATCCGATTTGCCTCAGGTAGCCGTCTGTGATGGTCCATGACACAGCTATTTCATACCTTTATTAACACTGTCAGGACTGAATGTACGAGCTTGCTCAGGTGTGTGTTTCTCACTACACTTTAGCTTTTTATCAGGAATATCAGAAATATCAGGCTCATCGTTCATCCTATGTTTCTAAATAAACTTATTATTAATAAAGGCAGAATTCACATTACATATTTAATTTTTAAATATTATATTTACATTAAATAACATTAACATTTTTATGACTATACATACATTTATATTACTTTTATGGTATCAATACTTTTTACCACAAGATGTAAATTTCACATAACTGCAACTCTGAGATTAAAGCTGGCTACAAGACATAAATATTAAAATGAACTTTTATTTAAATACGTTTAAAAAAAAAAACAGCTTAAATCACGTTGTGCTTTGAAACATGCATCAGTGAAGGAGATTATACTTATTTATTTATTTTATTTTCTTAATTTTTTAATGGGGGTTATTTACATTTTTTGGAAGAAGTCTCCAGTGTCAGTGGTTTATTCTTTTCATTTTATTAACTTCAAGTGAAAATGAGCATGCTGTGTTTTATAGCTGCGGTAACATGAGCGGGAACAGGAAGTCACTTATATATAAATGTAAATATACAGATAACAGATAAAAAGATGACACGTGTCGTTGTTTATTTAATACACAATTATAGTCACTGACAAATTGCTGTGGAAGAGGAAGAACACACTTTGGCCTTGTCTATTGGCTGGAAGGAATGGGGCTATATTTCCTGTACCAGGACACACTGTCATGCTTCATTTTTATTAATGAAATTAATTCTGTGCCGTTGTGTACATTTAGAACCCAACTTTAGTTCATATTATGGTTTGAAGGAAGACTAGAAAAAATACTTTTGCTACATAAAACAAAATTCAGGTTGGCGAAGCCCATAAAGATACACAATCCTTATTTTATATATTTAGAATATAACGCATTACTGCACAAACCTATCACTTATCACATTCCCTCTCTTAACACCTTCTAAACGCAGCATAAGCACTGCACCCCGGCCGCTCTGGAGATGTACTACCCCGAGCAGGACGCAGGCTCCAGAGGAAGCTTGTACACCGCCATCAGCCATCTGAACCCAGCTAAGAAGGTTCTCCCTGAGCTCTCATCTCCCTGGCTGCCTGTCATTAACGCTATGAAGGAATCCCAGAAGGCCAAGGGGGAGGCGAGCCACTCCCAGCAGTGAGGGATGGAGAGAGCGGACGGTGGAGGAGGAGCTGTGACAGAGAGGTTATAAGTTTGAGTGAAAGAAGAAGTACAGCATATAGAGGAATTTTGTGTGTGTGTTTGTGTGTGTGTGTGTGTGTGTGTGTGTGTGTGCGTGTGTGAGTGCGTGCGTGTGCTTGCGTGTGTGTGTGTGTGTGTGTGTGTTGTCCTAAGCATCCAGACAAGATCAGATATTTGTCTTCAGAAAGTGCAGAGAGGAGCTGAAGAGAAGCCTGCTGAAGTCAGCAGATCCCCGAGCAGATCTCTAACTTTAAGAATCTCCCTTATTCATACTTGACAATACAAACACTACAAGCTCTTCAGAAACCGTCTCGGCGTATTAAATCAAATGTAGATATTAGCGGCTTGTTCTTTAGTTCTTTGACTCATCGTGCCGTCGTGGATTCGTTCGTTTTGCCTCGGTGTTTGTGCTTTTCACCATTTCCACCTTAAATAGCTCTCACTCGGTTTAACGTAAAAGTAGCTTAGAAGAACGACTCATGCATGGCATGTAAAATGTGCTCTCAAAAAAAATGCAACAGGAATAAAAACAGCATTAATACAAGAAATATAGTTTCAATCCGTTAAGTCCAAATCATAATCTGCACATTTTTCTCCTTAACAAATTCAGCTAAAAACAGGTGATCTGTTAATAAATATAAAGCAAGCCATATTTTGCTTTATGCATTAGACACACTTTATTCCCATGTAGAGATTGCAGTATAATCACTGGCTGTTTACATGAAAATAAAAAAATTGCTGACTGTAATGTGAAATACAAGTGAACAGGATTTTGATATGTATTTAGCACTTCATGTATCGTGATATTTCTATTCATTTATTTCTGTATGTTTATTTGTGATCCCCATCAAATTCAAGCCACCAGCAACTGCAGACATATTTCATCAAAACATCCTGTTGTGCACACTTAAGAATGTGAAATTCAGATCACAAAATGAAGTCCTTAGGTATGTATTTTCAAGGACGCTATTATGAATGTGCTAACTTCCCTATTTCCTGTCTCCAATATCTCTTTACCAGTTTCCCCCCCTTTTGCTTCGATTGTTTTGTATCACATACATTTTACCTTGAAGTGTTTCTATTTTTATTTATTTATCGTTTTTATAAGTGCTCATCTGTACAGCTTTGGGATATTTATTTGCTGGAACTATGTAATTGATTGTATCACATATCAGAATATTAAGCTGGAAATTTATTTTATATTTATTTTCATACTTTTTTTTTTGGTGTATTTTTACAGGAACAGAACGGTTTAAGAAGCAGTTACTGATGTTAATTCTACACTATTAAGTCATGTGTACATGTGTCTACTGTTAATAACTGGCTTCATCTTACAGAAATAAAGATTTCAGTATTCAGCACTCTGTACTTATTGCAGTTCGGTTGTTATCTTTTTTAGGTTTTACATTGGCATGATTCAAATTCTAATAATTCTTGTTTATATATATATATACATATATATATATATATATATGTATACATATATATATATATATATATATATATATGTATACATATATATATATGTATATATATATATATATATACATATATATATATATATATATATACATATATATATATATATATATATATATATATATATATATATATATATATATATATATATATATATATATATATATATATATATATATATACATACATATATATATATACATACATATATATATAAGCCTTACAAGACATATTGAGAACATGTCTGGTTTCTTTTTTCTCACCTTTAATTAACATCAAAGCTGGATCCGTATGTACAGTACATGCACTCGATGATATGTGAATGAAGTGTATACACAGTCTAAACACGTACACAAAATGGCGCAAGCCGTGCCTGGAAAACGAAACAAATAAAGATGCACGTGTGAGTAAGGCTGCATGTGTGTGCGTAGGTACGTGCGAGAGTGTTTGCCGTGCCTGCTGTGCGTCTGTCTGCATCTCATTTACACTCCCACATTTTTCACACCACCACCTTGCACTCTTTGCACTTTAATGAAATCAGCATTTTCATCCCTCTTTCTCTCTCTCGCGCTCTTTCACACTCACTGAGTGACAGATCCTAAAATTTCACTTTGCCCAGGGCATGGAACCAAATAAAGTGATTAAAAGTATTTATGAGGGCATTTACTGGGCCCTAGCTTGGTCAAGGCACAGCTAACGTTGCCAGGAGATAGAGAGCACACACACTGGGAAATGTATTAGGGGTGTGTGTGTATGTGTGTGTGTGTGTGTGTATTGTGGTATTGTAGAGTGTGGTGAGGGGACAGAAAGAGATTTAAAAGAAACTTATTAAATCTGTCATGGACTTCGCTAGCAGTCACGGCTGTTCTGAAGCCTGTCCTGGTTCACAGGAGAAACAACGCCTCAGTGTAATCTACCGCTGTAACTTTTATTTGTTTGGACTTTTACATTTGTTTTGACTCGTCTGTTGTTTTGACTGTTCATTTGTTTTAAACTGTTCATTTGTTGTGACTGTTCAGGTCTCAGCCTCTGTGTTTCCCTTCAGACCGTGCGCTGAGTGTTTGATATATAACAGAGTGGTTTTGAGAGATGAACGTGATTGCAGTGACTCACTGTCTTGCTCTTCTCATGTATGCATGGTTTTTTGTTGTTGTTTTTTTCCCCTTTCACGGTCCCTACAAAGAAACTCTGACATTTTTGAGGGCATGTGTTACCCATTTGAACAACTGGGTATTTACACAAACACAGCTTCTACCTGGAGTATTGATTAAATATAAAACATAAAAGATCTGAGTGTTTTTACAGCTTGTTGTGTTTTTTTTTAGCACAATTTCTAATTTTGATGCGTTTTACTGAGAAAAGAACAGAGAAGCTGTTTAATTGAAGCAGGTTGTTATTTGTGCTTCAAACGTGTATAATTAGAGATAGGATTTTTTACAGGGAATAATTTGTGGTTATACATTTTAACAGAATTTATTTTCCTATTCATATTAGTGCAGCGTTTAAAAGCCAGGATTCAGTGCAACACTTGTAGTTTGGAATTCATATTATTTTGAGTAACACCTATGAAAACATCTTAGACAACATCTGAAAACAGCGATACAAATATCTTGGCGCATTTAGTGATTCAGGCTAAAAATATGTCCCTGACATTTCAAAAACTACCTCTAGACTTTTGTATAATTGAAATTAAAATGGACCCTTTGGTCTTTTTTGTACAGAAGAACTGTATTAAAATATTCAAAATGGCAGAGAATTTGAGAGCAGCGAGAGCACAGTAAATGACGGTGGCTGTAACACTTCTGTCTAGGAATCGGGTTAATAAAAAAAACAAGTAAAGATATAGGTGGAGAAAGCGAGAGGGCTGAACAGAAAAATGAAAGAAAGGAAGAAAGCAACAGAAATATAGGATCCAGACACAATGATTAAAATGGTGTTGGGGTTATGAGACGGTGACGTGCTGAGTGGATGGGGTCAAGCCCGTGGGCAGTGTGTGTGTGTGTGTGTGTGTGTGTGTGTGTGTGTGTGTGTGTGTGTGTGTGTGTGTGTGTCTGTATGATCTTCTCAGCAATGGCGCCAGAAGAGAATAGCACTCTCACAGCAGACAACCTGAACATACACTTTTACAAACACTCTACATCTTTTTACTTTCACACGCACACACACGTCTGTCTCTCTCTCTCTCTCTCTCTCTCTCTCTCTCTCTCTCACTCTCTCTCTCTCTCACTCTCAGACAAACAGACTGATGACAGCAGCATTACACATTCCCCTGACCTACACCATAATTATCTCAGCCCTACAATCCAGTCCCTCATCATCACACCATTAGTGTCACCCACCTCACACTCCGCTCACACACACACACACACACATCAGAAACAAATTCAGAGCACTGAGCAGACAGACCTGAATAGGATGTGAAAGAGGACAAACACCAACAGGGCCATCTAGAGGCCAGTGTGAGAATAGCAGAATAGCTTGCAACTGCCATTAATTACAGAAATTGGATTAATTCTGAACAATGAGCCTGAATAATGGTTTGAGAGTGATTAAAAATAAGTAGACTTTTTTTTTTGCTGTGAATAAATTTTCCTTAATTAACTCCAGCTGGTACGGGAAGAGAATTTGCTAGCGGTCTAAGCTGGAGGTAGTAATTATCATAGTACTTGTGGTTGAGTATACGAGGTCACTTTGGTCATTTTACTCACTCAAATGCCATCGTCTGTGCCATCCCACTCGAAAGAACAAGCCTGTTTAATCTCCTCTTCCTTTAGTCACTGGACAAATTATTTTTACAACATCCTGTAATTAAACCTTAGGCTAGTAACTAATGGGTGAAATGTCAAGGAAAAACAGAGGGTTTTCATTAACGATGGCATCTCAGCATGCTTGCGTGCGTTTTTGTGCTCGGTCGGAGGGGTGTTTGTTGTCGTAGACTGTTTTTTTTTCTATTGTAGTCATTATGGTTAAAATATGGGAAGGGAAACGTCTGACTCAGACCCTCTCAGATAGTTAATGTTTACATACAATCTTCACTATTTTGGATAGTTTTTGTGGCTAGAATTTGTGTCACTCCAAAGTAGTAGCAAATTGCTTCAGCCCTCATGTTTAATTTTTCCTTAATTGTTTTTTTAGCCTCATGCACTTGTTTTTGGTCATTTGGTGAGATGGTACAAAAGTACAAAAAGGGACAAATCCAGCCTGAACAGTTTGCATATTAATCTTTATGATTAGCATGCAATCTTTAGTGGCATCCAATATTAAGTTTGTAATGAAATTCAACATTACATAGAATAAGTTTTTTTTTGTTTTGTTTTGTTTGCATTTACTGCTTTTACACTGGATTTCTCCTTAACAGCACAAGAAATGGTGAGACAAAAAAAAAAAAGATTTTGGTATTTAGCTTTCAGGAGGCAACAGTGAAAGCTAATTGTTTTCCCTTATGTCGAGAATTTTAACTTCTATTAAAATGACCGTTTCAACTTTGCTAATTTCACAACAATAACAAAAATACAACAGCAACAGACAAGAACAGGAACAAGTGCATCATGCTAAGCTCATCACAAATATTTCACAAATGTTTTAGTATAGATTTGCTATGGAAGTCTGTATTTTAAGTAAAAAAAAAGAAAGAAAGAAAAAGAAAAATGATTTAGCATCAGACATCTTTAAAGAGCCAATTAAAATTCCTGACAAGGGTAACCTATAACACATGACAGAGAGAATGAGAAATAATTCCTATAATATCTATCATTTATCTGCCGCTACATACACTTTTGTGTATTTCGCAAGGCTGTTTAAATTGTGACAGCTAGCTATTAGCATTCAGCTAATTTGTTCTGTCACAGTTATCATCATGCTAGCTAATTTTGACAGATTATAACTAAAGCTGTTGTTAGTTGGCTTTAGCTAATGTATTCCTGGTGCAGTTACTACACTCAGTGTGTTTTGAGGCATAAATGAGACTTCATTGTTGTTTTTTCATACTTCAAGTAAATTTAAGTTTATACCATTCAACTCAAGTGAAACTTTTTGAAGCTGTACTTTAACTTTATATAGATGAGTGATTGCACTTTGTTCAGAGGAAAGAAATTGGGTACCACCTCTGCTTGGTGGAGTGTCGGCTCCTTTAACAGCTAGCTGCTTGGATTATAATCTGCCTCAATTGGATAAAAGCGGCTTTTAATTAAATAGAAGTAAGTTTAAATTGTCCAAGCAGAGTAGATCGGTCCAGCGAAGGGAGTGTCATGTGCAATTTCAGTTGAGTCATTTGTCTTGTCTGATCCAAAATATGATGAAGGATGACTCCTAGCTCAGCCCATGTCTCAGCCAATCGTTCTAATAGAGGGGCAATTATCCACTGACTAAAGCTGGATCAGGACAATGGAGTTACATTCATCTCTTCTACACTCATTCCTGCCTCCTTCATCATTTCAGCTTTTCTCTCATACACTATGAGAAGACACCATTTTGTAAACAGCCTTTTAAAATGACCCAGTACTAAAGAAAACTTTGGCTTTGGAGTCAAAATATATGACAAGATGTCTTGACATTATTTCCCAACAAATAAAAAATGAGACAAAGCTCTTGGGATCTGAGGTGTATCCCAAGGGGAACCATTTATTGGTAAGGAAGCAATGTTTGACATGTGAGTGTGTCCTTGCATACATCTTTAAACAAAATGATCATTTAATCCATTTCAATACTAATTAAAAAATATAAAGGTTAGTCATTTAGACATGAGAGCCATCTTACAGCTATATAGACAAATAACCAATCTATTTAGGACTTGATTGCTCCTGCATGGCTCTTCATATGATTTATAGTATAAGGTGCTATCTGTGGTCCGGTGTATGGTAACAGCAGTGTATAGTTTGGTTGAAGTAAGGACTCTGCAGAGCTCACTTTCTCCTAGGAAAAACATCTTAAAACTTGTGTGTGGTTTATAAGGATATTAGATTATTCCAGTTTCTTTAATGTGTTGTGGTGTTAGTTGAGTTTGAGTTCATTAGTGAAAGTTTAGTTTGAGTTGTTTTTAGTGTCAGTTAAGTTTAAATTCTTTATATTTTGAGGTGAGTTTTGTACTATTTAGGTGAGTTTTGTTTCTATTTGCAGGTGAGTTTTATGGCTTCAGGTGAGTTTGAGTTCTTTATAGTTTCAGGTGAGTTTGAGTTCTTTATTGTTTCAGGTGAGTTTGAGTTCTTTATTGTTTCAGGTGAGTTTGAGTTCTTTATTGTTTCAGGTGAGTTTGAGTCCTTTATAGTTTCAGGTGAGTTTGAGTTCTTTATAGTTTCAGGTGAGTTTGAGTCCTTTATAGTTTCAGGTGAGTTTGAGTTCTTTATAGTTTCAGGTGAGTTTGAGTTCTTTATTGTTTCAGGTGAGTTTGAGTTCTTTATAGTTTCAGGTGAGTTTGAGTTCTTTATTGTTTCAGGTGAGTTTGAGTTCTTTATAGTTTCAGGTGAGTTTGAGTTCTTTATTGTTTCAGGTGAGTTTGAGTTCTTTATAGTTTCAGGTGAGTTTGAGTTCTTTATTGTTTCAGGTGAGTTTGAGTTCTTTATAGTTTCAGGTGAGTTTGAGTTCTTTATTGTTTCAGGTGAGTTTGAGTTCTTTATAGTTTCAGGTGAGTTTGAGTTCTTTATGGCTTCAGGTGAGTTTGAGTTCTTTATTGTTTCAGGTGAGTTTGAGTTCGTTATAGTTTCAGGTGAGTTTGAGTTCTTTATAGTTTCAGGTGAGTTTGAGTTCTTTATAGTTTCAGGTGAACTTTATAGTTTGAGGTGAGTTTGAATTTATTATATTTTCAGGTGAGTTTGAGTTCTTTATTGTTTCAGGTGAGTTTGAGTTCTTTATTGTTTCAGGAGAGTTTGAGTTCTTTATTGTTTCAGGTGAGTGTGAGTTTTGGTGTAATGTGAGTTTGAGCTCTTTTTATTTCCATGTGAGTTTGAGTTTATCATAGTTTAAGGTGAGTGTGAGTTATTTACATTTTCAGGTGAGTTTGAATTTATTATAGTTCCAGGTGAGTATGAGTTCTTTATAGTTTCAGGTGAGATTGAGCTCTTTATAGTTTCAGGTGAGATTGAGCTCTTTAGGTAGGTCTTTAGGTGAGGTTGAGTTATTTTTAGAGTCAGTTAAGTTTGAGTTCATTTTACAGTCAGTTCAATTTGACAGATTGTCTCATATAATAAACTATTGTTACAGTGGATTCAGTGTAATTGTTGAACTCTGCTTTCTTCCACAGTAGTCAGAGATGGATGCTATCACAAGGCTAGTTAGCTATATATTGGATCCTGGCATATATCATCATGTCGGTCTGCTTTAAAGGTCCTGTGGTAATGTGTATTTAAAGTGACTTTATAAATCAATGCTCTTCAGCTACCATGTGGAATTTGCACTTGGCCTGCCTGTGATTTGTGGTGGGGTCATAAAATCGTCTTCTGCAGTGCACAGAATGGAGATTTTATAGGCCTTTTTGTCATTTGTACATTTCAGAACCCTTACAAGAAAAACAAACAGATTGTAATGACTTTATGGATCACATTGTTGGGTTTAACCACTGAGAAGAAGATTTCAAAAGCTCTGGAATCTTAAGAAAGAAAATGTTTGCATGTCATGCATTAGCCTGCTTGTGCTTTCAGAAATACCACATTTTTTTATGTGGGTTCTGACTGCAACAAAAAAGGCCATATTGGAGCTTTAAAGCCAGCAAGAAAAAAATGACATAATAGCTGAAAGGCATTCCATGAATTTGGAGGTGTGTGTGTGTGTGTGTGTGTGTGTGTGTGTGTGTGTGTGTGTTACCTAGAGGGGTACCAATGCAGAGACTAAATTGTCTGTAGCTATTTAAGAACAACATTTAGCCTCAATTGAGTCAGCAAGAAACAGCACAGTTCAGAAACATTTTCCATGCCCGGCAGCTTGCAGCAATTTACATTATATGAAGGGAAACACCGAAACAAACATTTGTATGCTTTCCATAACATAATTGATGGATTTATGTCAACTAAAATGGCAGTTTTAAGGAAGTCAGGTTGTGCACATGACTCTCAGACACAGAAAAATAAACACCAGGCCTTTGCTGCAGACCTTGCCTTGCCTTCTAGAAAGGAAGTACTGTAAGAGGGTAGATGAGAAGGGCTCAACCTTTTCCTAATTAATGTGATTGGTACACTAGCTCATTTCTTCAAGTTGGGTTTAAAGTCTACTGAGCTTTACCAATGTTTTATTCAGTGTGTGACGTGATTTTATATTTGGACAAATTAAGAATTTCATTACAACAATTCTTGCATGTTAATTATTCCTTTAAACTAAATGGCCACATCCACAACAGCCACGATAGGTAGCGTAGTCGACTATTTCGGCATACTCTGTACTGACCTAGTATGCTTTCTTAGTTTCTAGGTGGCCTATAATAGTTTGTTTGCACTACACCCAAAACCACAAAAGCTACTACTATAGTAGAGAGTGTTAAAATAGTTGGACAACACCAATATTTAGTGGCAGCCTTCTAATTAAACATGGCATTTAGAATGGTAGTACGAGGACACAGCCAGAAATGCTTTAACTTAAAAAAAAAAAAAAGAGAGAATTAGCTTGGCCTGCTTGCATGGAAAACTTGTTCTCATTTTGCGTATGCTAGAAATGTCTATCACTGTGTAGTAATTATACTAGTCAGCAATTGGCCGTGTTTTCTTTGAAAGACAATGAAACCCCATAAAATTTGATGGTAACACTACATAATGTAGGCTTAGGACATGCTTGCATATAAAAGGCTTACACGCTTTCCAGAAAATAACACACCCCACATCGTCCAACCCAATGGGACAAGAGGCGAAGCAAATTAATTAGAGGGCAAAACTATTTTAATGACTCGCAAATGGCGCACACAGCCATGACGCTACGTCAGTGTCTGGCCCCACGCAAGAGCTCTGATCTTCTTTTATAGCAATTAGACGAATGTTGCCAGATTGGTTCAGTTTATCACGCAGTTAGACTGCTTTTTTTTTGACACAAGTTCAGCCTAGGTTGCCATGAATTGAGTAATAATAATAATAATAATAATAATAATAAGCCATAATTACATATCTTGCAACAGTTACTTTTCATCTCAGGGCTGTTCATTCATATCACCTGTACTGTATGTTGGCACACACTTCAGCATGACATTCTGTATTTGTGGTTAAAAGAGTCTAATAGTGCTGCTGGAATTAATGCTGCACCTTATTTATGCCAAGAAATCCACAAGAAGTCTACACAGCCCGGGGTAACATGGCAGGTTTTTGTGACGTAAAAATGTGACCAAAATGAATCATGTCAGAACTTGATCCACAAAAAACAATCAGAAACTTTTATAAAAAGTTTTAACAAAAAAAAAAAGGTGGTAAACCTAGATGCATAAGTTTACACAACCCTAAACTAATACTTTAAGGAAGCACCTTTTTATTTTATTATACCACTCAATCTTTTTAGATAAGAGTCTGTTAGCCACTCTATCTAGCAAAGACTCTTACTATTTAATTGTACGAGTGTCTCCTGTATACAGCAGGTTTGGTCAGTAACTCAGTCATTCAACAGAACTGATATTCTTTTCCTTTTCATCTTCACCTTATTAGCAATCACCTAATGGTTTTGTCCTAATGCCACCTGGTATTTGTAGCCGTTCATGATTCCTTCCAAAGGAATAGAAGACTTTGTTTTCACATTAAGAGAGTAGAGAGAGTAATCATGTCATATTTCCCTGCATCTTGTTTAACGTTGCTGTACGTCTCTTGGCAGCTTCCCTGGTAAAGTTTTTGTCTTGTCCTTTTATAAATGTCGGAGAGGAGACCTGTTGTTGTTGATGTCACTGTGCTACACTTTCTCTGTTTGTCATTGATGGCCTTTACACTGTTCCATGGTATGATAATGTTTTGGATATTACACGTGCTTTTCTTGTGTTCCTACAGAAACAGCTGATCTTTATTTGGGGTTCAATGTATCAATCATGTATGATAATTACTTTTTAAACATGAGATTAAATGTGATTGGCTCATTCTGAACACAGCCACATCCCCAATTATAAAAAGGTGTGCACTCTTGGCAACCCGGTTACTGTAACATTTTTAGTTCTCCTGGTTTTCTTTAAAATGTTTCTCGCATAATGTTTAACAGCATAATTTCTGACATGATTTATCTTGGTCTAATTTTTTTACATCACAGAAAGCTGCCATTTTAACAGGGGTGTGTAAACTTTTTATATCCATTGAGCTCAAGTTCCGAACTGTACATGACTGAGTCATACCTCTATTTTTTACTCACACACTTTGCTGTGATGATGATGGATTCTCTGTTACTGTGACCAGCTGTATTACAGGACAGAGTTGCGGACTGGAATATTGATCCGTATTCAGTTCAGTTTGATTTATTTGTATAGCACTTTTAACAACTGACATTGTCTCAAAGCAGCTTTATAGAAGCATAGAAACAGACTAAAAAGTGTACAGTTTAAAATGAAGTTACTATTTATCTCTAACGTCTATCCCTAACAAACCATCATGTCATGAGAACGAAACCTATAGAGGAACCAGGCTCAGAATAGAAACTCATCTTCATTTCGGTAACAGTTTACAGTCGAGTAGATTTGTTTAACCAAGAGCTCATGAGGAATCATAACTGTATTGATTTGATGTGAATTATTACTACCAAAATTTTAATAGCTAAATTAAATGTTTACCTAAATAATATGAATATCAGCACTACTATGGAACAATGTAATAACAACAAAAATCTATTGCTTTTTGTTAAAGGAAGACACAATGGAATGAGTCGAAACCTCTAGCAAAGACTCTGCAATATTGTTAATGTATGATTTATGTTGACTTTCTAGAAAAAAAGACAGTCATTTCCCTCCTATATACAAGATGTCAACCACAAACAGTTCTGATAGATTACAATAGAGAGACATATATGATAAAATATATATACAATAAAAAACATATGAATCATTGAAACTAAAAAAAAAAAAAAAAAGTCCAAAAAATAGAACAAAAACAAAATCAGTTTACTTCAATTCTATTCTTAACGAAGTGTTCTAGCATAATTACCCCGGTCACACCTAACTATCACACCCATGTCCACCCCACCCTGTTTTGGCTCAATTATTTCAGACAATTATTGTGCTGGAAACTACACCTGTAGAGTGAGAAACAAATCAAATTTGAAGGGCTTTGTTGTTTTTACACACTACTCTTTGTTCAGTTTCATCAGTAATTACGTTAGTACTAATAAATGTGTGTAATATTAATAATAAAACACTGATTAGACTAATATAATTAATTTTTAATACCACAAATTTTTTTCTAGCAGCCACTTTATAGGCATAGATGGCAATTTTACTGAATCTATTGTGTATATATTTGCAGAAAAAAAATAGAAGCCTTTCTAGAAGCCAACATTCTGTTTTCCTATTTAAGCTTAGACAAAAATTTATCAAGAGTAACTCCTCCTAGGGCTTTCGAGCCACATGCACCAAATTCGGATATGTTGTAGACCCTTGAAGTTTGTCGCTATTACTTTTCTAAGCGATCCGATTACCGGTACTTCCGGTACCGAGTCTTAAAATGGCCTTTTTTCCCATAGACTCCCATTATAAACTTTGGAGGTTTATAACTTGGCAAGCTTGAAAATCAAATATTTGCACAACATGGACATGTGACATATCAAAACACTCAACACAAAAAGCACCGGCCTTTGTGAATACTTGCCTCGTCAAAGCCAACATCAAAGTTTGTCGCGACGAGCTTTACAAATCTTGTTTTAATTATTATTATTCAGTTCTTAAAGTTATTAGTCTGTTACACTGGTCTCTTGAATGCATTATGTTAAATAGAAATCTTCTATATTAAGTTGAAACTTTTAGGTTTTATGTGTGTTTCAAGAATAAAAAACTCCAATAATTAGTTCCAATAATTAGTCCAAAAATTGTTATATACATGATGCTCTGCAAAAGAAAATAATAATAATTCTGATATTAGTTTTATTCATTCATGTATTTAATTTGTTTATACATCATATGAAAGTGCATCATGAAAACAAAACCTTGCAAAATGTAATAAAAAGAAAAACAAAGTGCATATGGATGTCCTGCAATATATGAAATTGTTCATGTCCTGATACACATTTGCATTTTTGTTCTGTCAGCAAAATTCTACTGCATTATCGTGTTTTGCTTCAGTCAAATAAGCCCATAATGAAGTGGCTTCTGTCTCTGCACAGTGTCTTTGAGCTATTGTGTGTGATGGACAGGGCCAAGTCCGTGTGGAGACCTGCAATTTCATAAAACAACGTTGAGTTAGGGTTTGCCAGGGGCCACGAGGGCTCTCATGTGATGCTCGTCAAAGAAAGGCACAGCTATGTCTCAGTTCTTATTTGTCTCCCTGTCTCACTCTGTTTCTCCTTCTGGGATAATTTCTCCCAAAAGAGTCAAAGATCACCGGTAACTGGTATAGCAAGTGTCACTTTGAATGTGCTCTCTGCCACTTAAAATAGACAAGATGTTAAGATGATGTCAAGACAGGTATTTAAAAAAAAGGAAAAAAGAAAAGAAAAAGAAAACTACTGAAAAGGGTAAAAAAAAACATACAACCCAGTGTGCAAAGGTGTCTTATACGCTTAATAACAATAATAATATTAATAATAATAATAATAATAATAATAATAATAATAATATCTGGAGGGCACGGTGGCTTAGTGGTTAGCACGTTCGCCTCACACCTCCAGAGTTGGGGGTTCGATTCCCGCCTCCGCCTTGTGTGTGTGGAGTTTACATGTTCTCCCCGTGCCTCAGGGGTTTCCTCCGGGTACTCCGGTTTCCTCCCCCGATCCAAAGACATGCATGGTAGGTTGATTGGCATCTCTGGAAAATTGTCCCTAGTGTGTGATTGCGTGAGTGAATGAGAGTCTGCGACAGGTTGGCACTCCGTCCAGGGTGAATCCTGCCTTGATGCCCGAAGACACCTGTGATAGGCACAGGCTCCCTGTGACCCGAGGTAGTTCGGAAAAGCGGTAGAAAATGAATGAATGAATGAATGAATGAATAATAATATCTATTGTAATATAATAATATCTATTGCTTCTTTTTCTGCTACTATGTATTAGAATAACTATAAATGTATTATTAGTAGTAAGCTTTATGTTATTATTTTTAGCATTATTATTATTATTATTATTATTATTATTATTATTATTATTATTATTATATTGATCATTTTAAGCAGTACTGCTCACTACGGTTTCCACTTTTGAAATTCATAGCCAGAGGAAATCATAATAAACCAAATAAACAACTTATTTTAAACAACAAGGGAATTTAACACATTTATGAACATCGCACAAATGTTTAATAAAGAATGCTGCAGAATGAATAGAAGGCTTATATCAGAAGTTTTTCCACTCCTTGTCTTTACCTGGTTTATGCAGATTACAGCGACAACCATCAGCGATCCTTCTGAGTGGACTGAGATATTGTGTCTCTGTACTGTCTTCTTTTTCCGTATCTTGTTATAGTTATTAGTTTGTTTTTACTGACTTCACATTCATGACACTTTGAGGAAGAACACAGTGCTTCATAGGAGAGAAAATGTAAATGATCATTTTACTTAACATCAATACGGTGTTAAAAGTTAAAAGTTACTTGTTCGGCTGCAGATCTGCTTCATAAATAAAATACACTATTGAAATATGTCTCAAAAGTAGATATCATAATTACACATGGCACAGAAGGTAAGATGCAGACATTTTGTTAATATTTGAATAATATTGTATCGCCTCCTTACAGAAGCATGGAACCAAATGAAAAGTCTATTTGTATTAAATATTATTTAGCCACAACTAAATAAACTATTCATGCTTGTTATTTATGACGCAGATATGCAGCCAAATGAATGATTTTATAGTGTTAATATTTGATTTTTTTAAAATATATAACATTATAACATTAATATTATTAATATATATTTATATAGATTTATTAATATATTTGTATACACATTTTAGATATCAGCTTTTGTGTGTCTCTTATGAATATTGTTTTGTGCTAGATTGATTGATTGTTTTATTGCCATTTTGTATGTTTGTCTCTGGAATATACACAATTGTACACTGGCCATCTTTCTCATCTGTTAAAGTGTCTGTTCAGCTGTTAGGTTGCCTTTGCTGGTGGAGCAGAAAGTTAAGTGTGTGTCATGTAAATGTGTGTGTGTACCATTTCCTCCACCAGCAAACCCTCGCCAACCCCCACCAACCCCCCGGGACTGAAATGCAGAGCTCTCGCTGACAGCTCTATCGCTCGCCCTAAACGGACCGTAATTTGTGAGGGCCAGACTGTGCAGGGGATGGTGGGTAATTAAAAGGGTATCTCGGGCCGCTGTAGCACTGTGATGACAGGCGTCAGCTGCCTGCTCTGTGAATTCCTCTCATCTTTGAATCTCCTGGGATCTTACAGGCTGTAAACTGGTCCACGATGTCCCACCGGAACGCTTTTATTCGGGCTCAAAAGGACCGGGGAGGTCTGAGAGACACTGGAGTTTGAGTTTTGTACAGCAGTAATGTGATGGGAAAGTTCATACCGGCTCTAATAAAGAAAAATAAAGATGTCTTTTATATCATTTAAACTATTTCTTAACTTACTGTGTCTTCATCGTGGACTTTAATAAATAAAGCCTCTAAGGAAGACATGAGGAAATATTCAGGACTGAATATAAGATAAAATGCTGTTTCTTATTGTTCTGCCATCTGTGGCATTAGTGATGTGTGATATGTTTTTAACATGTGCCATTTTCCCTGTGAATAATTTGATGACAAAATGATTTTGAAACAAAATTTTGAAACAATTTACATTTGAAAACTGTGTAAAATGCTTCTAAAACTGGCACACGTCAATAACATTATAATTCACATTTAAAACCTTTTTTTCCCTCTTCATGTTGGTCACCTGCCAATTTCATCCTACCAGCCAACCTTCCTCTATCACACAACAGCAGACCACCTGGTGGGACAATAAGGACAAACGTGTGACACCTGAAGCCATATAACTAATCGAATGTGGCACATGAAAAGAGCTTTCTGCCCTCTTCCACATACATGAGCACACAGATACCCACAATTGGCCAGTGTATCTGTAACTGAGAAAGAAAAAACAGAGTGTATGCCATTCTTCCTACCCAAAGGCCTATGTTGCTTTTTTTTTTTATGGATGCCTGAAAAGTACTTTTGACATTTCTTTGGAAAAATAATAATGGAAGCATAAGAATTGTTGTAGCAGCCAATACACAGATATTTCACATTTCATTTTATAATTGACAGGGATTTGTTATTAAAGCTCTGAATCTGTAAGTATGACTAGTCCTATCTCAGAAGGAAGAACATGATGTTCTTACCAACATCATTGTGTGGAACTGATTAAGCCTGGAAATTGTAACCAGAATTACTTTAAATGTATTGCTCCAATTTTGGAAAGCTGGCTGTAACAACATATGAAAAGCATTGGAAAGACTCTCTCATGTCTGTCTCATTTTAAGACTTTTGTTATTCGAATTTTGGGTCCAAACGGAGTAAAAAAAAAAATAATGTCGTATTCGCACTTCTGCTATATGCTGGAATATTCCACTAATGAATACCAATTACGCAAAAAGATAAAGTAGACCTCATCAAATTATTTAATATACATAAAGACATGTTTGTCCAGTTGTTTCAGTTGTTTTTAGCCACAGTTCTAATTAAAATTGTGAATTAACAATCATTTGTAGATACTTTGTAGATACTGTAGATAATATTACTTACACCAAGATCATTTGTACGCTAGACGGTGAGTGCTAATGAGCCGTCTTAGCATGGTCTAACTTCCACTATTCTATTCTAAGTAACAAGCTTTCAGTTCTTGTTAGCAACATTATAATTTTAAGCATTCCTTAAAAATGCTATAATGAGTTTTTTTGTTTGGTCAGCACACGTGGAATAAAAGGTTCTCTAAAGAATCCGGTCTTGACAAAAATGTAAGAAGACACTGTGTTTTAAGGTTTGGTTTCAGGTCTCTCAACACAGAACCCACAACAAACAGTGGGAAAAGTGCGAGTCTGCTCCTCTCTGGGGACCTAATAGATTCTCATTACATCCAAAAACCTTCAGCGCACCCTTTCAGCCTGTCGTCTTTCTGCCAGTCCATCAATCCAATGGTATCTGTCACATTCCAAAAAAAGCAGGGGAGAGAGAGAGCGAGAGAGTGCTTGAGATGAACGTCTGTCTAATTGATAAAGTCATAATACGAACCATTTCTCTGCCACTCTGTAATTAAAAGCAGGGCAAGGAAGAGAGGGGAGCTGTCTGGTGGCGAGGGGGAGCAAGCGTCTGAGACACTCTTTGATCTTCAGACTTGTCTACCATGCTGTTTTCCTTCAAGCTCCCCTTGCCCTGTTGAAGTAGACCACGGACTCCACTCTTGGGGATCGGGCCACTTAATGGATCACTTAAAGAGGCCCTTTTCCTTACAGCCAGGGCTAAACAGAGTCAGCTGCTCGGAAAAACCCAGTAGCCGTCAACTTCAGTTTCTCGTGAGGTAAGCTCGGTCACCGATAACCACCAAAATTACAGTTTTGGCAGTCCGGACAGACAAGGAAAAATGAAGGGCTTCTGAAATAAGCGCAATGTTCCAGAAGTTGAGCTGACCGTTGACAGACGACCCCAAATTACTAAACACCCCCACATTCAGTTCGAGCATCGACGGGTGAAGGCGGAAGTTGTTTTTTGATCGCGTCTTAAATCACGTGTCTTGATGGCGAAGGATTGAAGTGACTGGAAACGTTTTACCACAAATTGCCGTTAAATGGTCGCATTGGTGCATGGGTGAAAACGGTGATTAAGTGAGATTGACAATTATGTGTGACTGAAAGTTTGCCATTAGGTCATAATGATGACAGTGATTACTGCATTAAACACCACCTGGTTCTTATAACGACTCGCACTTTGCTGAAGCCTGTCGAATACAATCATGTTGTTGTTTAGAAACACACCTAATTATAAAATGAATCCAATTCAATAGGCCTAACTGCTGATTCATGCTCAGCTCAGAAACGTTCCTTTCAAACAATTAAAGAACTATTGAAAAATCCCAAGCAAATGATTAAAAGTGTCACATTGCAACGTGATCATGCTTGGATCAGCATGTCCAGGCATGCCTCAGACTCCTCGTCTATGGCATTAACTCAATTCAAAGAAGTAAACATGAGCAATTTGGTAGTAAACAAGAACGGCGCATATCTGACTTGAGGAACCGGCTCGTAAATGTATCCAATGTGTTTCAAATTGCCCATTCGTTATGGATAGCTTTTTACGAGCGTGCCTCATTAGTGGGCCAGTGGCTTAGGTTTTGTTGATTTACCTCCAGGGAACAAGAGGTCAATTAGCTCAGAAGGATGAAATGTCTGTATGTGTAGGGTGTTGCTCTTTTCCCACGCTGATCCGGGACCAGTTTAACAGGACTGGATGAAAATGGGGTGTAATCAGGGAGGGTGGTCCTGGATCAGAAGAAGCAGAGAGCCACAAAAAACAATGATCCCAGTCATTTTCTGTTAGTCTTCTAATACTGAGTCTTAGAGTATATAGTATGTTGAATCTAGTCTGAATTCTCAATAATCTATGCAAATAATATTGGAAAAAATGTAGCTGACTTTAAAGGAACATCAAGCAAATAGTGGCTTAGCGGTTAATGTGTTGGGCTGTTGATCGGAATGTCATAAGTTTGAATCCCAGATCCCAAAATTCGCTCTGAATAAGGGTGTGTCGGGAATGTACATCAGAATTTCTAGATTATAACGGCATAGTAACCATTACTGGTGTGTTCATGTTATAATGCAGTGTTTTGGGGGAATAATTTAGGGGGGAATGATAATTGGATTAGGACCTAACAAATAAATATGAGCAAAAATAAATAAATAAATAAATAAATAAATAAATAAATAAATAAATAAATAAAATAAAGCAAGTGCAACATTAAGCATTCCGTAGCCTCTTAGGTCTCTCTGGAGTCCAGCAGAAATCCAGACTTCTTACCTCAGACTGACCTGTTTATCCCTACAACATGGTGCCTTTTGTCTCCGCAGGGCAGCTCATGTAAAATTCTGAACAGCATCAATTCTAAAATTCGGTATGCATGTTAAAAAGAAATTCAGGGCTTGAGGTCCCAAGAGTCTCATTTATTTCAATGGAGAAGATCTAAATCATAGATAAAGTCTTTTAAAAATGTATTCATTTATTTTTTGTGTTGTTTTATTTTTATTTCATATACGGCTGGGTTGGGGGGCACGGTGGCTTAGTGGTTAGCACGTTTGCCTCACACCTCCAGGGTTGGTGTTCGATTCCCGCCTCCGCCTTGTGTGTGTGTGGAGTTTGCATCTTCTGCCCGTGCCTCGGGGGTTTCCTCCGGGTACTCCGGTTTCCTCCCCCGGTCCAAAGACATGCATGGTAGGTTGATTGGCATCTCTGGAAAAATTGTCCGTAGTGTGTGATTGCGTGAGTGAATGAGAGTGTGTGTGTGTGCGCTGCGATGGGTTGGCATTCCATCCAGGGTGTATCCTGCCTTGATGCCCGATGACACCTGAGATAGGCACAGGCTCCCCGTGACCCGAGGTAGTTCGGATAAACAGTAGAAAATGAGTGAGAGTGATACGGCTGGGTTTTAGCAATATTAACTTGAGTTTCAAGAATCCCTCCTGTTACAATCTGATTTTTTTTAAATAAATGTCTGGTTTGTGTAATCTAATTTGGCTTACATAAAGTGGTCAGCCATAATGTAGTGTTTCTCAAAACAACAATTATGCTGTAGTTATGGGAAATATGATGCAATTAAACCAGAAATGACTTACCTAATTTCACTTTTCTGCTAGAATAACTTTGTTACTGTGCCATGACACGTTTTTGTGGAGATTATTCATCAACGTTGCATATGATCAGGTGTAACACTAAAACAATGTACACAGCATTCCAGCATCTGTTTCCTTATACATCAGTTTTACTTTTGGTGTCTCTGTATGATCAAACTCACATCTGACTATAGGGCACGTAGATTTAAGTGGAATATTTTAACGATATAATATCGAAAAAATGGTAATTTACAGTAATCAAACTCAATGTCGATAGCATCAGTAGGAAGTGTTTTCTAAAGTACAAGCAAGAACAATAATGTCAACAATCGTAACTGTACACATGGGAGCTCTTTAGCAAACGCTCCAGGATTTGGTGATTTTGCAGCGGTGCAGAAATGAACAGAAAAACAAGTGATATGGGGTGGTAACTATGTGATATGGGGAGGAACTTGCAATTTTTTGCAAAATGTACACAGATTTGGACCAAGACATGTGGTATGACATCATCACAACACATATTTAGCCAGATTCATGTGTCACACATGAGTATAATTATCATAGAAAGTCATTAGATACGAGCCTTCACTGGTAGGAGTTTAAAAGAAGAACCGTGTTTGCACTAATTTCACAAATTCTTGGCATTTCTAATGAGAAAAGAAGCACAATAAAACTTAGAATGCAAATTTTCTGACGGCGACAATCACCAAAAAAATCCTGGTGAGGTCCCTTAACTAAAATGTACAGTGTAGTTAATGGGGTTCGGTGTCGATATGTCAATTGTGAAAGTGAATTAGAAGCACAGATGTGAATCTTTATAAGCTCATGAGACAAGTCTAAAGTAAAGACAGACAAGTACCATGTCCCAGGGTCCAAGATAATCAATGTGAGTTACAAACAAGTTATAGCTTATAACAACATATCTGCTGATCTCTGTAGTTTGACTGGAAGTCACTAAAGTCCAGAAACTGAGTACTGACCTGGTTGCAAAAAAGACATTTTATGAGGTTGCATAATTTTTAGCTTTTTATTTATTAAAATCTATCAATGAATAACATCCTTACACATTGTCTTTACACATTATCTAAATGTAGGTTGCACAATGGTTCAGGTTTTTTTTTGTAACCTACAAAAAAAAGAGCATTTAATCTAAGTAGCTGTCTATAAATGTTTCTTTGTTTTATTAATTTCAAATTTTGTTTTCACTTCCTGCTCAGAAGCTAGTTCCTTTTATTGTCTCATAGTTTTAAATCAATGTTGATCTAATAAATAAATAAATAAGATTTATACGAAGGTAAATACATATGAGACTACATATTGCATGCAAATGATACCTTAATAAGGGATTAGTGGGAGAGGGATTCATCATTGTTTCAGAAATCAGACACAGATTCATTCACACCCCAGTAATCCTTTGATTCATTCTGATTCATTGTGAATCATTTGGTTA
This sequence comes from Tachysurus vachellii, assembly GCF_030014155.1. Classification (NCBI taxonomy): domain Eukaryota; kingdom Metazoa; phylum Chordata; class Actinopteri; order Siluriformes; family Bagridae; genus Tachysurus; species Tachysurus vachellii. The sequence goes on along the minus strand of NC_083483.1, from coordinate 8,151,462 downwards.
ATGTGTGATTCATCATTTGTTCTTTGATTCCGGTCCTTATGGTTCATTCCCACATCAATCTGTGTTACTTTGATGAGCAAAGGCATGTGGGAAAGCCTGTTCATTAAAATCTAATAGCTGCCATTTATACATCTGAGCTTGACCAACTTGACTTCTTTAGAACCTAATGTCCTTTTTTTTTTTTGTTGAATAAACAGAACTTGACATTTTAAAAGAAATTATGTGCAATTTTCGGATCATTTGGAGATCCAAAAGATGCCAAATACCATAAACGACCCTGCTTTTCCGGACGTGAAGTGCTTTTTTAAAAAAAACCTTGCTTTTAAATTAATCCATAAATCGATCTCAAATCCAGACAAACGGTTGAATATATTCTTTGAGGCCTTATAGGGGAAAAGTAAACATTACTATGAAATATGGGAACAATCTCTATAACATGCTTACAATTATCTGCAACAGCTGGCATGTTTATAGAGAACATCACTGACTATTTTGTAGTATTTGATGTATACTAGCATGATTAATGTCTCTAATGGATACTTCATCTTGTCGTTCAGACTAAACTTTTACGTTTTTCTTCTCAAATCACATCAAATCACCAGTGCTGACCTCTTTAATTTCCCTCATTCATTTTTTCATTTCTCCTCTTTTCTTTGGCGCCACAAAGGGAGAATAGTATTGGGATTATGTTACACCTTTTCTTCCCCCATAGACAAGCAGCCACACTTTCATTTAGACAGTCAAAGAACGAAGGAGGGGAGGGGGGGAGGGGGGGGTAAAAAAAAAAAAATGAAAACGTGCCCCTGGAGTGTGTAGTGAATGTTTATAAAAGAAATGAAGACGATCTCGGGACCTTTATCAAAGTCTGTGCATCCAGAGTAAATACACAGGAAATATTCATCAATATAATTGTCAGATTATTATTCTGCTCTGTGATAACGTGTGATTACGGTCACAAATCTCAAATAAACGTCCTAAATAGTACACTAGCTAAGCACACTAATTTTATATACTATTTAGTGCAGTAGCATGTGGTCTGGGATCGAGCCCAAGTATTATATGCTGCTTCAGAACAAAATAACAGCTGGCTCCGTCTGGTTTTGCTTGGCCTAAATGTTGGGTTTTGGGTATCAAAGGCAGATTTGTGCTGTTGTCAGAACTCATTTAGCAAATGATGTTATGTTTATCTTCCGGGTTGTTATTCATTATTACTATACAGCAATATAACAGAGGGGAAAGTTGCTCCTTTGTGTACTTGGCATTTGGGGTTTTTTTTTTTTTGCCTCTAAGTTTAGTTTTTGTAGCTTATAAGCTTACATCAGACATTTGATTTATATTATTATTTTTTTGTAATAGTTTCTTAATAGTTTTTCAAGACCACAATATTTGCAACATCCATGAAGCTGGCTAAAGTTCTGCAAATTTACAAAATTTGTGTTTTATTTAAATAGATATTTTATATATATTTTTTTTAAAGAAAGAAAGAAAGAAAGAAAGGAAGGAAAACTGATTGCATTGTTATTTCTTTTAAATTTAGTAGTCAAGAACTGATTGAATGAAAATTTTTAAGGGGTTTTAAATTGTCGTTTTTTTTTAGATTAATTTAGTTAGAAAAGTCTTTAAAAATACATAACAAAATTAGTTTTATTTTTATTTAGATTTAAATGAATTCAGTTTAAATGTTTTTTAAAAAAACAAACAAATAGCAGCACTGCTAGTCCACTTTTTTGGTTTAAAATGTATGCTCTGGGCCATCTTACTCAGGACAGGCACAAGATGTTTTTTAGATAACTACAGTCCTGCGTGGCTTTCTGAAACCTCGAACAATGTGATTATGGGTCTGTATAACCTACTAACAATAGCGCTCTCTAAAACCCACTGACAATAGCGTGGGTTAGAGATCCATGACTTGCATTGTTCTGCAAGTTTTTTAAGAACTTGATTCCTAAATTGCACAAAAACTGAGCTGTTATTTTTTTCCCTAAACAAAAGAACAGTTAAAGAGATACTGGGGAAAGCCCAGAAAAAAAAGAGTGTAGAAAGAAAAAGCTTCTGACTGATAAAAACTGGCAAAACTGTCTCTCTGGACCAGGAATGAGTTGTTCCTTTAGGGTGAACTGCTGTGTGTTTTTTTTTTCTGTTTAGAATATAATTTGGTTTAGAGTTAAACATTGGGCATACCAGAATATTGTCTTGGGTAAAAAAATGTAATTAATTAATAAAAAAAAGAAATGCATAAACAATAAATGAATAACTGACATCTTGCATAAGTAATGGATATTTTTTAAGTCCATTTATTTCCATGAAGCATGTAAATCAATAACTAGGACTCAGAATAACAGCTTCCAGCCAAATCCCTTTCCTCTAGAAATATATCTAAACACAAATCATTTTCCTTATCAAAGAACATCAGGGTCTCGTTTCTATTCTAAATCGAACCGTTCCAACAGGAATAAACGTAAAATTTCCTATAAATCCTCATCTTTACTTCATATACATTCTACTTTTTTTTTTTTACACTGTAATCAAGTCAACTGAACTTGAAAGTGTTCCCGGTGCGTTCTAAGCCAGCCATTAACAAAAAAAAAAAAAAAGACAGAAAACAGGCTTAAAGATGAAGCTTGTTAAGGGATTTCGCTTGACTGAAAATGAGGAGTCTGAGGGATAAAAACTGTTTGTTTAATGTAGAATGAATGCATGGAGCCAGGAAATCGAGTGCCTTTTTAAACCCCCTAAGCAGAACAGATCCAGACAAAACTGGTGCATTGTAATTCTCTCTCATCTCTTCAATTCGAGTCTGGATTAAAGTTTGTTTGTCAGATGAGTGACTCAAAATGGGGGGCCAGCCATCCAAATGTCCATGAAGGAAGAGCGTATGGAGATAAGAAATGATCCTGCCCTCTCCGCTCTCAGTTTGGACGCCTACATTTCCATGACATAAAAAAAGCTGCTCTTTAGCTGCATACTGTAATTTGTTTGGAGAGATTTTATAAACCAGGGACCTGCATTTGTTTTTGGTTAAGGATGCAAAATGGTCTTTTGTAACAGGTTATGAAAGGGGCAATTAAAGTTCCCAAGCTGGAAACGTGTCTATGTTTTTCACAGCTTTCATATTGTTTATGTTATTATTGTTTCCTGAACTAGAAAAGCAACCCAGCTATTTGTGGGTGATTATAAAAAAATATATTTATTTTTATTTATTTATTTTTTTGCAGAAATACCTTTAATTTATGTATACAGTTTTGTGATATGGAAAATCACAATTTTGATATTATAGCTAGAAAAAAACAATTTGAATTTTTCAACAAATTGAAGTTCTACAATATAAACTCAACCAGCTAGTTTATTAGGAACATTTACAATTTGACATTCAGCAAGAATCATGCAGGTACAGATCGAGAGCTTCAGTTAACTCAGTTTCTTTGATTATGGCATGTTTGTTGGTGACAGATTATTACACAAACTGCTGAATTTCACATACAATGATGAGTACAATCTAGAGTGAAATTGCATGTGAGAAAAAAGAAAAACCATCCAGTGAGCATCGGTTCTGTGTGTAGACACGGTTTGGTGGTGGTCAGAGGAGAATGGTTACACTGTTTTGAGCTGATAGAAAGGCTACGGTAACTCAAATCATCCTTCGGTACAACCGTGGTGAGACGGAAAGCATTAAACGGAAGGGCCTTGCATAGTATGTCAAAAGTTGAGGTGGATGAGCTACAGAAGACCACACTTTGATCTGCTACTGACAGCCAAGAACAGAGGAGGAGTGGAAACAGGGTTAGAAATTGGAAATAATCGTCTCTAGATCTCCTGTCCAATTTGGGTTCATTTTCACAATGTCTCCGCTTTAAATCTTAATCACGTTAAACAACATAAGTCCTAATATTCAGCTTAAGACATTTTAAGCCAATTAAGACCCTGTTACTATCAAATATATTTTGAAATGTGCTTTATTTCTATGAATATATTCTCTACCATCTATAATAAAATACAAACTATGTCTCTTGTAAACTTCTGCTCTTGGTCCTAATTATAACATTTTACCTTCTAATTCAGCAGTATTAAAGTGCATTAGAGTAAACACTACCTGTTTCTGAGCAACCACGCAAACATGACTGCTTACATGTCTGCTAGCTGACCTTGAGTCCCACTGGAAAGTTTATTTTATTACGCACAGTGCACGTAGCTTGCTAATGTCAGTAATATTTAATGCTAATGTTAGCTGATGTTAAACACAAAGTTAACTTTCTGCAGCGCTGAAGACTTTATGTGCCTGAATGAATGCTGTAAAACCAGTCAGTACAATACAGCTGGACTGTACCTGGTTTGTTAGTCATATGGAGAATATTTAGAAGATTTACCGTTTAAGAAGAAACATTATTGAAATAGTGAAGCTTCAAATCTGTTTACTGTGTAAATAGAATATGGATGTTGATTGGTCAAGGCTGCTTATTTTGCTTATCCTGGAAGATGATTGGCTGGCCAATGTAAAGTATTAGTATAAAACCAAGATTAGGATTTACCCCAAAATGATAACAAGACACAAATATAAACAACCCTGTAGTGAGGACGTTCATGAGCTTAACACATATTCGAACCTTATAAGTCAAAGATTCTCACTTTTTGACTGATGCACCTGTATAATACCAAATATAAATGCTGAACACTGATAAAGTACAATGCAGCCACCCAAAAAGTCCTATTAAATGGTTTGTTTAGTCCCACACCTTAGTAACACACCAAACAGTCTTGTAAAACACATACATTTCAAAATCTAAAGTTAGACTGATATATAATCTTTTTACACTAACAGGATATTCTTCGTTTACATTGATGGAGCACCTTGGAGTGTTTAAAAACTTTTTAAGCTGCTTGTAAAAATTAGGGCTCCTTTTTTATTGCCAGGAAACATTTTCAAAATGTTCAGCATATGATACCATTGTTCATACATTTATACAAATAATAATCCTGGCCTCGCATTACATCATTTAAAACACGTTCAACAAGTTCATCGAACAAATTGTCTAAATCTTTTAGCTCAATGGCACTCGATAGGAATTTCTCCAAATCAGGATCTGAGAACAATTTGGAGTTTATATAGCTCAAGATTAGAATGTGAGGGCTGCTTAATAAGCAAGAAAGAGTTCCTTCTACGCTAAAGCTAATTAAGGGGAGACTTTTCTCATAATTCCTTAAAATGCACAACCCAACATCATGATGCAATTTGGTTTTATCACCGGTTGGATAGTTATAGTGTGGCTGCACGATTTCCTGTAGCAAAAACGTGTGTGTTGTGCCATTAGCGTGAGTAATTTCACACAGCAGGTTGCCAGTTGTGCGTGTGATCCCTCATCATGAGGAGGGGTGAGGCGGCAACCGCTAACGGAAAATTTGGCTCGAGACGCCTCAGCCGCCTGGCCTTGTTGTGGGTTGTTCTCATTTTTTAATTGTTAGTATAGAAGATGACATGCACTACAGACAACAGGGAAAATATGTGAAAGAAACGTTAACGTTCCAGCTAAAGTGCCTCAAGCACAAACACGTGAAGTAACCTGCTGACTGTACTCTACTTAGTTGAGTTCACCACAACAACGACAAAAGAAAAAAGATCAAAACTAGAATGAACTTTTGGTGTATCAGCACGAAGAGTCATCCTCATGTTGTTCAAATGATTCTATGAGGTCCCTCAAGGTTCAGTGTTAGGCACGCAACTGTAGTGGCTCCATCTGCCAAATGACATTTCATAGTAATCTCCCCAGTGCCCAGGGACATCCATTAAGTAAATTCAAAGCTAACCCACCATGTCTCAAGTATGACCCCCGTTCAAATCCACCAGTCTAAATCATACAAGCTCCGTCAACACAGAAGATCAAGCAGAAATATGCCCTGCGTTAAGTGGGGCTCCATATACACTAACCTACACTGGAGCACTATCAGATAAATGAGATCAAAATTACATTACAGGCCTTTTTTTATGGCGTCATGAAAGGACGTAGCCCACAGGTATGCTGCTTGGCCTCATAATATGTTTCAGAATTGTTACCATCTGGGAGGACTGTCGGGAATGCTTCTCTCTTTAAAACCTCAAAGCAAATGATACAAGCAAAATGCTGTGTTCATAACCCGGTTTAGTGTTACTGCATAAATACACACATACAAACATACACACACACCATCCACAGGGATTGGGCTCTGTAGCATGTCAAAATGAAAATGATCTTACTCTCAGGTTTCTGTATCTCTGAAGCCATTTTGAGTATGCTACCGGGCCAGTATTAGGAAAAAAACAGATTTAATTACCCCAAAATGGGGTCAAAAGTGAAGTGTGAACTGTAGTTCCTCACCAAAAAAAGTGGATTAAGGCAGGTGTTACATCACTGGGGGTTCATTCTGAAGTGACTCGCAGCACCTGCTTGATGAACGGCGTCAAGGAATTTTTACGATCAGCGATGACTAACCTTTCCCGTACCCTAACGCCGACCGTTCGTAAACTCACATACACACAAGACGCTTCATGTAAATTATCCTCTTAACATACAGACATGTTATACAAACCATAGTAGCACCAATCAAGCATTAAAAACATATATAACACATTTCTCTGGACTGAGATGAAGTTGTACTGAGAAAGGGCATGGAGCTGGGATGACAGGATGTAGAACAATTTTTTCATAAATTATACAACTCTTTCCGTTTGAGGAATGTATTTTTATTAGGGATGTAAACAAAGGCAATTAATTATGCAGCCTGAGCAGAAAATGTGCTCTTAACAAATACATATAAAGACAGGCATAGGAAGTACGCCATTTTTGTTTGTTTGTTTGTTTGTTTGTTTGAGCATCTTTATCTTATTTGCAAGCATGATTGACGGTTCAGATATGAAGGTCAATGAAACAATCAAAAACCATGTTGTGAATGAATTTATTCATGTATGTGTCATCGAGTGTGCCCATCTCTCCCTCCCCATGGGTTTCCAATGTTTCCAGTGTTTCCAGTGGCATTACAATAGGTTTCATATTTAACTGTTTAGTGCTAACCATTTTTACAAACACACAGACAGACACACACGTCCATCCATCAACTTAGGGTCAACTAGAGGCAGGAGACATGACACCCTGGACAGTGTGCCACAATCATACACACATACACACAATCATACACACACATACACACAGACTATAGACAATTTAATATGTCATTGGACTGAGAGAGGAAACTGTAGGGCCGGGAGGAAACCCCTGAGCATAGGGAGAGCATGCAAGCGCATAGGAAAGGACAATAAAATAAGGTCTAACTAAGTCGTTTTCAAGTATTTTCAGCCAACTTGCCTACGCAATATATTAAAAAGCAAAGTTTTAGGGTAATATGCAGCCTCATAACTATCTCAGGTAATGCAAAGAATATAAAGGGTCTCTCTCTTACACACATCTATATACACTATATCTATCGATATCTATATCTGTTTACACACGTTATATTACGTGCTTATAGGAAAATAAGAAAAAGTCTCACCAAGACTCATAATATACTCATATAAGTTACTCGTATATATAACTTAACGTACCATCATGCATTCATAAGAGCACATTTAATATGTGTGACTATTTAACATCCATATTTTCATTCTATTTCTATTCCAAGTGAGGTTTAATTGAATGGTGTTTCTTTACAGATAATCACGTGGAAAGTCTTGTTCTGTTGGATGGAGATGATGTTGATAAATCCACTGGACTATTCCTTTGAGGTTCATCTAAAGGCTCATGTATAATTATTTCAAATCACTCTACACACACCCAAATTGGCCATTATTTACATTTCTTAAAAGCACATATCACATATACCCTAAGGATGTTGAAAACAGCACGGTCCTGTTGGGTAGTATTATGTGTGCTCAAACGTTTCTCTACATTGCCTTTCTGATAAGGGGCACTGCTGTCCAGCCATCCCAAAGAAGCTCAGTACCCCACACCCGTTTCGGAGCCGAAGCTGTTGTTAATAAAAGTTTAAAAGAGGAGGATGAAAAGAGGGCGAAATTGAGCTGCCCATGCACTATTATTTTTTCTCTGTATGAGCTGCCCTCTTGCTGGGCAGGCCGACAGTGTCAACCCTTAGGGAAAGGGGGGATTGGGACAGAGGATGGAAGTGTGTGTGTGGGTGTGTGTGTGTGTGTGTGTGTGTGTGTGTGTGTGTGTGTGTGTGGATGAGTATGTGGCCACTACCAGCCCTAGGGCGAAGCAAATCATTTGCCTCTCAGAGGCTTCAAAGGTGTTGGGAAGGGGGGCGCAATTACATTTAAGTAACCAAATGAATAGATGGTCCAGCCAGGCAGCATTCCGGGAGGAAACCAGAGAGGAACGCTTGAGGGAGTTAGCATGCAACAGGCATGGGCTAAAAATACATCTCAAGGACCAAAATAACAGCAAAATCATATTTGGTGTGTAATTATTAACTCAACCATATGCTTTAAAGGAACAGAAGGAAGGTTATTTCTAAGATCTATTTCAGGATACAGAATCTTGGATTTAAGTCATTGTAGCACCATATTCTTGGTCATGGTGTACACAATTGTAGTGTGTGTGTGTGCGTGTGCGAGAGAGAGAAAGAGAGATCCTTTCAGTAGAAACTCACCTGCAGAGAGAAGACTAAAGAGCTCTGTAGGCAAATAGAGAGCAAAGCAGCTGCCAGAGCTGTTAGCCTCAGCACCCAGCTGAGAGGGAAAAAAGAGGATGCAGGGCCTCTCACCACAGGCCACTTAGTAACAGCAGCCCTGTGCCAAGCCTGTAGAATGAGAATGTGACGGCCCATCAAGATTTTGGAACTAAAAAAAATCACTGATTATATATATTTTTTCTCTCTCTCTCTGTCACCTTACTCCCTCTCTTTCTTTCTCTCTCTCTCTCTCTCTCTCTCTCTCTCTCTTTCTCCCTCCTGGTTGGCAGCCATCCAGTTCATTTTACAAATCAAGATGACACCTGTAATCTCAAAGCTGTTACTTACAACTGTTAAAACCTCTCAGAATGCACAAACTTCTTCAAGATTATATCCCAAAGCACAGTTATGTTGATTTACCACTACTGGACACATTCATTCTTTCTTTGTCTGTCTTGCTGCCTTTTATTTTTCTTCCCAGTCCATTTCCCTAAAGACCAGGAAACAATAGTCCAAAATTAGCCAAAAAAAGGACAAGGAATGAAATGAAGGATTTGTGCTTAGATAGGAGTATGGATCCTAATGACAGGCCAACATGTAAAGAATGTCTCAGCATGAGCAGATCGTTAGAATGCACATACAGGCGAAAAAAGGGTCATAAGCAACAGATGCCAAGCGAGAGAACACCAGAAACGACCACAGCCACGGGGCGAGGGTAGTGTGGGAACTGATGGTGTGCGCTCATCGTTCACGCTTGTATTTACAAGCGCCGATTAGCTAATGACAGCATTAAAATCACTGGTACAATAGCAGTCCATAAATTGTTTTGTCTCTGTGACGTCCTTTAGGATCTAAGCTTGATTTGCTAATCAGTTTCTCAGAAATGGAGCGCATAAATTAGTCCATCAAAAAACAAACAAACAAAAAAAACAACTAAGGCTTAATATGATGGTTGTTTGAAGGACATTACCTTAACATTCTGGTTTTCGTTACTGGAAGGTTAAACCTTTTTATAAACGTTCCTACAACATCGCTGCAACATTAACGCTAATGTTTGTTAAGTTATATTTTGTCTAACTGAAAATCTTGTGTAAGGATTTTGAACACTGCAAGTCAACCTTCAAGTCACTGCAAGTCAAGTTGTATTAAATATCTGTAAACATTCTCTGTTAACTAAAGTTGTGTTGTGTGCTTGACAAAAATGGGGTGTTTACATCATAATTTTCATGGTGCATTGTTGTTTTTAGTGTCCTTGTTTGTTTTTGTTTTCCGTTTGCATATGAAGCGAAAGGCTACACATTGTCAGCTTCAGCTCAGAAATGCAAAACCCAAAAAAGTGACTCATCGGTGGCTAATCTGCAAAATCAATTCCTCTTAGTTTGTGCTAATTACCTGTCTTTGAATGATTCACTTCTGAAGAGGCTTTGAAATGCAACAAGCCAATTACCTGCAGCTTTTCCTTAATGTAGGCTTAAAAGGCCCTGTGATCTTCCTCTTGCACCTCCCCGCTCTACTCCTCTATTCTCGCTACACAGTAAGAACCCTATGCCTCTGGGGCATTTCCCAAACGTTTCATTTACAATGCCTCGCAGTCCATTTTCACAGTAGGGAAAAGTGCAATTGTGTTTTCTAGTTCATTTAAGTCAACAAAGCCTTTCTCTCTGTCTTGCTGTCTGTCTGTCTGTCTCTCTGTCTGTCTGTCTCCTTCTCTCTCTCTTACTTTCTTTCTTTCTTTCATTCTTTCTTTCTCTTGCACCCATTCTTCTTTTTTTCCCCACATGCCTTCCGTCTGATGGAAAAAAAAAAAGATAAGAAAGAAAGAGAGAGATGTTGAGAAGATTCTCTTAATGATATTTATGTTATGAAATTAGAAGCTCCTGATCAGATGAACATTACATTAACCTTAGTTACTGTAATCATAGACATAGTTTTAATCATTATGTCAGATTAGCTTTCAACTCAAAATTCAGCTGAAAAACTGCCAGGACACTGAACCAGGACTTTATTTTAACCGTCATAAGAAAAACTCACATGTCAGAATCAAATTACTGTCGATTTTATGAGGCAGACATCTGCCCAGATACCACGGCTCCGGCCTCCTGCCTCACGTCCTGTGCGTGTTTTTAAAAGCCCTTTGCTCACTCTCGGCATGTCAGAACTGGTCCTTTCCTGATGGTCTGAGATCAGCTCAGAGGATTCTCTCACACTGTTAAAGTTACGGTTTGTAAAGACAAGCTGAACCCAGATCAGCATTAAAAGCTCCTCTCCACCCAGCACCTCCCCCTCTATTCACATTGAGAGAGACCAAAGAGTGTTTATTCAAAGTCTCTTTTAACTGGTCGACCCCCTGGTGGCCAGCTTTTTCATGGGAGGAATTTCAAATTGTAATCTGGGGGCAACCAAGCACACATATTTGTTCATGGCCCAACCTCCGCTGACCACATAATTTTCTGACAGCAGATCTGGAAATCTGGATAAAATGGTTGTAAACTGTGCCAAAGGCTCCTACAACAGCCTACAGGAAGTTTGCAGGAATATACACTCAATGACCCAGATAAGGAAAGGTTACAGTTAGGGTTGAGGGCTTAATGATATCTTTTCATATTATTATTTATTGGTAAAGAAGTTTAATAAACTCCACTTTGCTTAAAAAAAAATTGTAGGTAATATCAGTTCAATGTGTCCATATATAAAACATAATATTTATAAGCGGTCCCAGGTACTTCACCTCGAAGTAATGACTGTAACCACGGTAATAAAACAAAGACAAATCAAAAGTTTCCTTGTGATCCTACATCAACAAATCTGATAAAAATCAGCTCTGCTGTTTCATATTGCATGTAGAAGTCCATTGAAAAGAAAAACGTGAGTTGAATTCTAGGTAACAAGGGCCCTTATTGTACTATACTGTATTACACTGTCATGAACACTTAGCATGTCTTACATCAAACAAAACGTGACAATATGATTGACCCTGGAAGATCATGACCTAATGCACTGATATCAAATTTCATGCAAATAATTTCCATTTCCAGACCAGAAAGAAGAGACATCTGTTGGTCAAAGTGGAACTATATAAGAGGTATCTTTGTCACGTTTTATATTCAGTTCATAAAGATTACTGGAATTGAAACTGGAGTGTTATTAGGGTCAAACTGAATCAGCATTTGTTGAATATCTGGACATATTTAAAATGTACTTAATTGCATTTTAACATTCCAAATGAGAACAACACGTTCTGACCAAAGTGACACACACGCACTGTGTGTGAAACAAAAACACTTTCATACAAACCTACAATTTGTACGATAGCTCGTGGTGAGCGTTTGACTGAACAGTAAAAGTAATTTAAGCGGCTGTGAAAGCCTGTATGAAAAATAACACATGGCCACTCTTAAGTGGAAGATGTTGTGCGGACATTCCTAGTGAGTTTTGTGTGACCGCTCAATGACCACAGCGTTGTGCACGAGAGCACAAACACAGATCCACTCATACATTCACACATTTACTCTAACAGTGTTCATTCCCGATTCTCTTAGTAATTGATCTAGACTAATCCACATACATATTTCCACATGCATCATTCCCACAGTAGGAGCTTCCATGCTTAATCCTGTCCTCGGGAATTTAATGTGGAATTTGCTGTATGGTTTGTTATTAAGCATGTTATTATATGGTCATACTCCGGTTCTAATCTTTATCGGATGCGAAATTATAACAAGCCCTGAATACTGTGTTTCATTAGGACTACGGTGTATAATAAATCACTTTAGCCGCTGTGCTGCTTCATTCCACTCATCCTTTTAGTGAAAAGACATGGCTATTCCTGGCTCTTCTAAAATAACAGGCATGAATATCAATGCTGTTCCTCTCAGGATCCCTCGTCCATTTCACAACATTTTTGGCAGCTATTTCCCTGCTGAGAATCTGAATGGGGGAGAAAACAAACCAGCCCCGCATGGCTGGCTCTCTTTTTTGAGCCAGAGCCATGTAGTCAGTCTCCAGCTCACAATGTAGAAATAGCAGTATGTCTCGGTCACCTCCTTGCTATAAAAATGTGCATATACAAACATTCTATAGGTGAATGTATTCACATATCTCTCATTTCTCTTAATCCCATAGGGAAAAGCTTTAATTCTGTGGCATCTGAGTCAGTGGATAATTTGTAGCTTTAACCTCATCGCCGTGAAGCTAAAACTCAGGAAGATCCACTTTCCATTTTGTACGAAGCAACACACTATTTGATATGTGGATATTGTTGCTTTAAGGTTTTAAAGGTGAGTGCAGGAGCGAAGGAGTGAACACGGTCTAAGTGAAGCCGGCACGTATAAGGAATCAAATTCATAGTGTAATAAATCCAAACACGTAAAATACCATCACACTAAACTGTGTCACAGTAGGGCCTCTAGAATTCATTAAATCGAGATTGACATGCACAATCGGCAACATTTGAACTTTCTCTTGGTATTTCGGCACTAAATTTGCCTTGGCCCCAGCTTTTATGAACTGACTGAGTGGTTCCATCCAAGCCTGAAAACGAATTGGAAGAGACTCCATGTGAAAAGGTCCATTATTGCCTGTGTAAATTGTGCGGCCCGTTGCAGCCTGACCTTAAGGGGTGAAAAAAAAAAATCCTCTTTCAAACTGCGTAGAGATATCTAACAAGAAAAGCAAAAGGCTTCCATGCTGCTTTGCAAGGGTGTGTGTGCCGGCGTGCAGGTTAACGGAGGAATGTTATGAAACCAAATACATCAGCAGAGATACTTCTTATATGAGACGCTGAATCTATGTTTACACAGACTCAAATTGTTCTTCCTGGGGTTTGCTGTAACATTGTTTCAGGGCTGAATCTATAGGTTATGCCTTGATAACTCATTTGCTGAGCCCTCTCTCATATTGGGGTGATCAGATGGAATTTTGTTCTCTCTCCAAACATTTGAACGAGGAAAATAGTGACTGTCAGAGACCACGGCTTCAGGATAGATATTTCAATGTATGATTGACCGTTATATGTTTTCTATACATTTTCTCAGCTAGGACGCACTTTTACTTTTCACCACGATCTCAATTTTGTGTGGAAAATATCCTTAATTAATTGAAGATATGCTTGATTGTTTTCCACTTTGTAATTTGATATAGTCTATCGTTAAAGATCCTTTAAATAATAAACTGTCTGGACTGGACAAGTGTTTTTGTCCAGTCCAGACAGTTTATTATTTAAAGGATCTTAGCAAAGATGCTAAGCAGGTGTAGCTGAGGTGGCGGGGGAGGGGTTTATTTACACCATGAAAATATTTGGCTATTTTAAGTGTCTATTTGGCTTTTTTAAATCTCATTTACTTCCTTTTTAGTGTATTATGAGAAAACTTGTAATTAAGTTGCTTTTTAATTAAAAAAATATTATTTTTATTCTTAATATCTTTTAAAACCACCTCAGTTGTTTGGCTCGAAATGGGTATCTTTATGTAACTTTACACTTACGTTTGGTTGCATTTATCTATTCGATTTTTATAAAATAAATTATTTCTAATGATTAATAGTAATTAATCCATAGCAATTGTGATATGTATTTGCCATGCTCTTTGTCTTCTAAGACTATTTATTGATCAATAGATTTTTATTAACAAAAACAATTATATATTATATCATTAGAATTTGTCTTAATTTTCAGAGGCAAATAAGATTTAGTAAGCTTTAAAAAAAAAAATAGGGTTCAATTAGTATTCCGTTTTCTGGAACTAAATATCAGAAATATTTGTTAAATAATTAACTTTAAGGTAATTAGGCATTGAAATGTTGGTTAATATTTCAGAACTAGAAATAGGGATAGATTTTACAGATATATAGTAACTTCATTTGAAACTTTGAACATTTTTATTCTGTTTCTATTCTAGTATATTTCCATACTAATTCTATACGTTCAATTAGACTTGAGAAAAAAAGGTACAAACTAGAAATAGCATTTTCAATTCATTTAAATATGTTTACTTAATTAAAACTAATGACTTTGTTGGACTTGGTTTCTGACTTTATGACTCTAAATAGCAGGTTAGGTTCATTTTTAAAGTCTTATAACTTCTTACTATAACTCTTTTTTGTGTGTGTGTGTGTGTTGTTGGATAAAGAGAAGAGAAATGGTTAATGTTTTTGCTCTTCTCAGCTGGCCTGGGAGCTATGTGCTGTACTGGACTATGGCATATTTGGAGGACAATTGGTTAAGTGGAGTTAACTGTTGCCTTTTTCTCCCTGAGGTAGCATCGCTTTTGATCCTGCCCTGCCTGGCGCCTTCCAAAACACAACTCGTCTGGCTTATTAAATGCCTAGAGAGAGAGAGAGAGAGAGAGAGAGAGAGAGAGAGAGAGAGAATGCCTGTTGGCTTCTTAGCTGAAGCTTTTGTAACCCTAAAAACCCATGACAAGCCTTAAATTGCGGAAATGCGGTGTGAACAGCCTTAACCAATCAATTTCTTTCTTTTGCTGCGCATCAGCCAGAGGAATAGTTTGTGAATAAATAAGGCGCTTGTTTTATTTCCCAGATGCGTTTAATGTTACTAAATGCGTCACTATGCCATCACTGTTTAGATTTTTTCTGTTATAAAATTATTTTAGTATCAATCTAATTTTTTTATTTGAGTTATATATATTTATATTTATATGACTATATATATATATATATATATGGTTGTTATTTTTTTTTTCACACGCTCTAGGCTTTCCTGACTTTTGAAGATCTAGTTTTAAAAAGTTTCAGCTAAGTCAATTCTTTTGTGCAGTCTCAATGACTATTCAACAGTTGGATATGGATAGGCCTCTCTTTTTCTAAAGGTTCCCCACTGTTTAATTGGGCTAAAATTGGTCCGCTTGTGTTCCAAAGAGTCGGGAGCCCTCAGGCGATCAATACATCATCTCAGCACGACGCCTGTGATTAACTGCTCGTTTTTCTCAATATCCTCTTGATGTCTTTCAGCGGTGCGTCTCGACCAATCGGAGCGATGCTTGCGCGCGTCATGTGGTCATCCCGACGCACTGATTGGGAGATGAGAGGGGCGGGATGGGCGGAACGGATGAATGTTTATAAAACGCGAGGCTGTCGCGGGAGAAACAGGCTGTCAAAATAAAAAAAATAGTAAAGAAGGAAAAAGAGAAGATTGAAAGAGTGATCGTAGAACATAGTCCACATGCTGAAGCATCGCGACGCGACGCCCTAGGAGCCCGACATGTCTTCTCCTAAGGGAACGAATCAGTTTGAAACCTCGACGCGCGACTCCGATGGCGAGGAAAGCAGAGCGCAGGACGCGCCGCTGAGCGCGGAGGACAAAAGCAAAGCCAGCCGTCACCCGTTCAGCGTCGAGTCGCTCATGTCCAAGAAGAGCACCTGCAGGAGCACGTATTCTCCTCCTGCGCCTTTCCCAGAACATCTGGGTCAGTATTCTCACAGGACTTACTTCCAACAGAAAAGTCAAGTTTCAGCTGAAACATTTCCCCATGTCTCGGACTGCGTGAACGACGAGAGCGAAGACTCGAGTGACAAGGAGCAGAGCACTTGGCTGAAGAGCCCAACTTTCTCATCACCGCAGAGTAAGTAACATGTCACCTTCATACTACTTCAGTAGTACTTAATGATCCAGTGCATTGATTGGATTCAGGATGATGTTCATATAGCCAAAAGAAGCCTAGTTATGACAAAGTATAGTAACAAGTGTGTTACTAAATAAATATCATCTTAATTATTATTATCTATGACATCTATGACCGATTAGAAAAGATGACGTGTATCCATGAGGCTTACTGTAAACAGTCGCACCCTGAATTTTACTAATAGGCCAATAAGTGTATGTTGCATGGCATGAGAGGTATTTTACGCATGTAGGCATTTGCAATCTAACCCCCAACCTTGCCTTGTTTTTTTCTGTCTAGGAGCTACAAGTCCTCCGTCGACGTGCCACCTGCGCAAGCACAAGACCAACCGTAAGCCGCGCACCCCGTTCACCACGGCGCAGCTGCTGGCGTTGGAGCGGAAGTTCCGCCAGAAACAATACCTGTCGATCGCAGAGCGCGCCGAGTTCTCCAGCTCTCTGAGCCTCACCGAGACGCAGGTGAAGATCTGGTTCCAGAACAGACGCGCCAAGGCCAAACGGCTGCACGAAGCCGAGCTGGAGAAACTGAAGCTGGTTTCTAAACCTGCACTGCCCGCCGCACTGGCCTTGCCCTTCTCTCTCGCTGCACACGCGCCTCCATCTGTGTACGGCGCCGCCGCGTCCGGGCTGCCGCGCCCGAGCCTCGCCGTGCCCGCGCTGTTCGGCTCGCCTTATGGAATGTATTACCTATCATAATAATAACAACACCAGCAAGAACTTCTTGGTTCCACCGTGCCTCTTTGTTTTAAAGACTCTAATGTGCAGTTGCAATAACGTTTGACAAAAAAAAAAAAAAAAAAAAGACTCCAATACCTCTTATTGCTGCCTCCAGTTTTTTTGCATTTGGAGCTATGGAGATGTTTTTTTGTTTGTTTGTTTTTGTTTTTGTTTTTAAAGCCATCTCCTCGATTACTGGCTCGTAGCCTTAAAACAAATGTGCCAGATATGTGTGATAAATGCAATGATGATATATGTGTGATGTGTATATATATGTATGTCATGCTCTTGTGGAGCAGCTTCGTCTAAAATTGATCCATACATTGCGTTGTTTAAATAATCTCTGGGGGTTTGTCCGTCATGTGACGAGAAGTACTTACTGGCCTAATCTTTAAAAAGTGCCTTGAAAGACCAAATATTTATTAGTCAATAAAGAGTATTCTTTTTAACATTTACATTTTCCTCCTTTCTTTTCGCTGTGGGTTGTTTATGGCGCACGTTCTCTCCAAAAAAACGGATTATGTAACCAGATGTTTCTTAGTAATTTCCTGTTTATTAGAAATCCTTTATATTCTATACAATGACTGAATTCGTAAAATACTAACATGTTCGTTTTGTGACTCCTGTTTCCACATACATTCCCAATTTTACATTAAACTGGGATTTTTACATATAAACCTTTTAATGCAATTGGATTTCATTGAGCGTAAAATGCGATAAGGAGTAAAAACTAATGCGCACAGGTTCACCTTAAGCTGACTTCTCCTTTATTTAATTACTCGTGCAGATACATTTATATCAGTAGAACATCTTGAATAATTTATTAATCATTTTACAAATTTTAGGAAGTTTCCTGCGCTCTCGCTCGGATGTGTGTGTGTGTCTGTGTGTGTGTGTGTGTGTGTGTGTGTGTGTGTGTGTGTGTGTG
This sequence comes from Tachysurus vachellii, assembly GCF_030014155.1. Lineage (NCBI taxonomy): Eukaryota > Metazoa > Chordata > Actinopteri > Siluriformes > Bagridae > Tachysurus > Tachysurus vachellii. The sequence continues at coordinate 8,133,529 of NC_083483.1, read as the reverse complement.
TGTGTGCTGCAATAACCAGGCAGCAATAAACCTTACATCTTTGCATTTATGACCAGGTTTACTGTATAGTGTTCGTGTAGAATCTCACTGAACAAGAGGAAAGCTTTACGCATTATTTACTTATCATGCGCGTAATAAACATGGTGCTGAGCTTCACTTCAGATCAACCTTTCTTCCATCTTTCAATAGAGTTTTAATAATGATTGTGAATTTGTACAAAGTGCGTTTACGATACATAAAGATTTCTATCAGGACAGTGTCAAATAATTGGTCTCCTGTGAAATGAATAGATACCAAAAACCATCTGGTGTCTGGAAATTTAAATGTGACTTAACTACTACTTTATTTTCTTTTAAATAAAGTAAAGAAAAAAACCCTAAATAATATAACTAGGTCAAATAATAAGAATTAAAGGTCTTCTTTATTTCTAAATATATAAATTCAAAAACCGATCAATCTAAAATGAGTTTTTTTAACCTTTTGCTTTTTAGTGTTTCTTTTTAAAGTACTTATTTATTTGCTATTTATTCTAGACGGTATTGAGATTTAACGACGGATAATTTTTTTATTGTTTTTTTTTTTACTTATTGTTAAAAAGCAAGATATAAAATAATATAACCGATAATTCTATTTGAAATATAAAGTTCAGTATAATATGACTGTATTATAGAGTCATATAGAGCGTCTGTGCGCATTTACTTTCCTCCTTCAGATCTTTACTTACTTTAACATTAATTCTTCACATCACTGTATGGAATAATGGAAAACTCTGTAGATTTCTTGTACTGTTATTAGATTTATTTTTGCCTATTTATTTTTATTTTAAAATGACTACGTTTTAGCATTACTTTTTATGCAGTAGTTATTTTGTAGAACTAATTTTTACTTAACTTGACTTTTACAAGTCCTGGTTAACTAAATAAGCAGCTAAATCACTGGAAGATGGATAGACTATTTAATCAGTCTTAACAGGAAATAATTAATATTTTCACTGCTCAGTAGCAACTAATTTAGTAAACAAAATGATGCATTTATGCATTATGCATTACTCCATTTCATTACTGAGCTCCTTAATATAGTGACAACAGTGATGCAAGTCTGGAGTTTACTATGGAATAAAGAAGGATCTGGTAAATTTACTGTATTGCTGATACATGTTTAAACTGCTGCATAGAACCATGCAACAATCATTTGAGTTCACAAAAAGACATTATTTCACGTGGACATTACAAAGAAGGGAAATGTGATTAAATTATTTTGTAATGCACCACTTTCATTTAATTGATCAAAGTCAAAACAGTAGCTGAAGAAAAACAAATGACATTTTGAGCTCTAAATTTGCAATACGGAAATAAGGTAAATGCAATAGATAGAGGCCTAGTAAAGTCTAACAACATTACCATTAAGAGCAAATTTCTTTGATTTTAAATGGCAAGTAAAGAAAATACATAATAATAATAATAATAATAATAATAATAATAATAATAATAATAATAACTTGTCTAGCATAATAACGACAATAAATAAGTAATTATAATATTAATTAAAAATAACAGTAGGTTTAATTTCAATAATAATGACATTAAAAATATTTTACTACTACACTTTTTTTTCTTTTATATAACAGAAAAGATGCATATAATGCACCATTAATGAGGCTTGTACTTGTTTACCTGAATTCTTTTGTTCTTCACTGAGTATCTTTTACAGTACATGTGTCACTGTGTAAAAGACTCAGGGTGGGTCCCAGACTACATACTACCATAAATATTGGAGTGAAGGTACACCTTCTATGTTGCACATATTTCTATTTTATTCATATCAAAAGTATCTTATGAAAATATCTCAAAGATATTAAATGAGGACATGACCCCTGTAAAATAGTGTGTGTGGGGTGGTGTGTGTGTGTGTGTGTATTTTACACTACTCTGACCCACTTTAAAAGAGCAGTGTACGGTCTGGGACAGAACTACTTAAGTTGCAGCTCGCCCTCTAGTGTCTCTGTAATGCAACTGCCGGAATAAATCTTGATCTATTTAACGTAATGAATCTGGTTGTTTGTTTGTTTGTTTGTTGGTTTTTTCATTCATTCATTCATTCATTCATCCATTCATTCATTCATTTCATTTCATTCATTAAGAAAACACAAACAAAATCTTTACACCAAAAAAATGAAAAGAAAATATTTGTTTATAATAAATAAATAAAATATATTTATATAATTAAATTTAAAATTATATATATATATATATATATATATATATATATATATATATATATATATATATATATATATATATATATATATATATATATATATATTTCTTGTTTTTAGTGTATAGGTTAAATGAGATAAAGGTTACAGGTCAATGGGAAAGTCTGGGTGAGAGATTCTTGAGTGTTTTGGGGATGTTTAAGGGTTCTTAGTGTATTCAGGGGTTCAGGGGTTGCCCATGTAGTTTGTTGCTCCACTTACAGTAAGTATTATTGTGTTTCTCTTGGGTGTTATTGAAATTGAACACTTCTACTATTACCTATTTTCCATGAAAAAAACTACTTATACTCCTTACAGTTCTTATTTAGACCTTTAAAAATGTGTTTACGTCTTACAAAGTTCAAATATCTCTTCTTCTCCCATCCAGTCACTGTATATTACATAGCAGTAGAACAGAGTTTAAAGAATCCAGTCAAGTTCATCCATGTAGAAAAAAAGCATCAAGAATCATATCATCTATTGTGACATTTTCATGTAATAAGTGATAGAAGTGTACAGCTGAGGCCATAAGTTTGCATATGCCTTACAGGTAAAACATTAAACAGGGTGATTGGTGTAAATTGTTTACAGCTTTTATAATAGTTTATATTATACGAGTCCTTCAGTGGATCAGATGTGAAAAGATTAATCTCAAAACCATTGACTAGGGTTAAATATGCAGAAGATGCTGGAAAATCAAAATGTGTAGGAGCTGGAGGATTTTTCTGAAGATGAGTAGGGAGGTTAACTACACAGGGCACACAATAGACTTAAGAATAACTCTTAGAAAACATAACAGTCAGTAAATCCTTGTAAAGTTAAACATTTGTGTAAATTTAGTTATCAACATGTCTTATGGACTAGATGTGAACATGTGTTATGAAACAGATCATTCAGGGCAGAACCAAGTACCTCATCTAACGGTCCTTGCTTAAAGCCCAGCAGGAGCAGCTTGATGAGGCTGAGATTTGAACTGCCAACCTTCCAGTCAGAAGTCCAATATCTTAACCATCAAGTTACCATTCATGCTATTGTATGCATATTGTATATGTACTTAAACACCACCACAAATTCTATGTACGAGTGAGAAAATTCTGACTGAGTTCGGGGCATGTCAGAAAGAAATGATGGTAGAATCAATAGATAACATCTTTAGATGAGGGTAAATTTGTTGAAATGAAATGTTTACTTGTCTCAAAAGCCAGTTTCAGTTATTATGTATAATGAGGCAAGATATTGAAATACAAGCAACTGGGGTAATATTTGAGCACTTACATGAGAGATATGATTTGATCATGTTAATATTTAACTATAAAGTTCACAGTGGCTTCCTGGGACGTACTGGATGTGCACTTTTTCCATTTTCTAGCAGTAAGTTTAAAAACCTCGCTGTGTTCTTTGCAGTTAAATAAGAAAGTGCACCTCCATCTTGCTCCAACCAAATGGACTTAAACAGAAACTTAACACACAAATATTTAAGCAGCAGACTAATCCCCAGCACCGTCAACACCGGTAACATGTATTTCATGAACATTAAGTTCAATTGTAAAGACGACTTCCAGACGATAGAAAGCAGCCTGGTTTCAGGCTTTGGTTACTGCTGATCATTTAGAAAGAATTGTTCAACAGAAAGACAGATTAAGTTTCAGTGGAAGTCCTGCTGTTCATCCCGTTGTTCATTTTCTCTGGTCTCAGATGAAAGAGAGGAAAGCATTAGTGTATTTTCTGTCAGTGTAATAAAACACTGGTTATTGCCATGTGAAGATAAACATAGATGAAATGAAGATGTCGTATTGTTTCTCGCCACTGTTTTCTTATGGGGAATCTTGGCAACACTTTATTGAAATGATCTTAAAACCCGTTACCGTTTTACACCGAAAAAATGCCCTTGTCGGAAATCAATCAGATAAAAAAAAAACGCAGCTAGTTTTCTTGTGAGATAAACAAAATGATTTTCTAGTTCTATTCATGGATTACAGAACAAGATACACTCACCTGTTACTTTAATAGGAACATCTGCATCACTACCCATCCGTTAAATTATCCAGTCGGTCAATCATGTAGAGCTTCAGTTAATGTTCATGCCATTTTTTTTGATCATGGCATGAATGTTGGTGCCAGATGGGCTGATTTCCTGGCATTTCTATGCACAACCATCCAGTCTAGATCAGGTGTGTCCAATCTCCACAAAGCCTTGTTGTGTATGGAGGTTTATATTCCAATCAAGAAGCAGCCACGCATGATTCCACTGGTTTGATCAGTTGATCATGGCTTCTGCTTAGTTGGAATGAAAATGTGCCCCAAACTGTCCCTTTCTGGATGTAACTGGATACCCATAATCTACAGTGTTTACTGAGAACGGTGTGAAAAACACATCAGAGGAAAATAACCAGATCAGTTCAGGCTGACAGGAAGACTAGGGTGACACGAACAACCAATCTTTACAACCACAGGGAACAGAAGAGTATCTTGACACATCAAACCTTGAGGAAGAAGAGCCTCAACTGCAAAATACCACATTGGGTTCCACTCCAGTCAGCCAAGAACAGGAATCTGCAGCTACATGTTCACCACAGTTGAAGGTAGGTGAAGTGTTTTCCACAGCAGATTCATGACTAAAACAGTGAGGACACCAAGGAAAAATGGTGGTTTATTTGGGTAAGGTGAAGGTGTATGTAGGTCCATTTCTGCATATACAAATTTCATTGTGCTACTACTTTGCTCTTTATCGTTGTTTGGCTATTTACGCTGTCTGTAAATTGGACCCGTCACCTTGTCTTCTTACCATGTGGCTAGTCGTCACAATTAAAATTGGCCTCACGGTGTGTCAATCCTCTGCCTGTGTTTTTTGAGCTGGAACAAAGCTGGGCAGTCCATTAGGACAGAAAGCACAGGCTTCAGTACTTAGTGTACAACCTTTTTTTCAACTCCCAACACTGATTCTTCTTACATTGTCCTACATGTAACCCTGAGATGGTTGATAAGGCCTTGGTTTGCATTGAATTTCTCAGAACACTAACCAATCTTCAAGGAGAGCACCAAGTCGCCACCTACACTACAGGTGAATGTGGTGGACATTGTGGATAACATCTATCCATTCTGAGCCCATGTAGGATGTTAGACTGAAATGAGTATCTCTAAAAACTATTTTTGGCAGGACTGTATTCTTCCGAGAGGCATTTGCCTTGCTTGAGATCACTCTAGAATGACTTTGTTGTTAAACCTTGGGTTTTGCCTGAGGTGTTCCACTTAGTACCAAATTCTGTTAAGTATTCGAATGACTTTATAGTGTTAAAAGGCGGCAATCTTCCAAACCATTCTTTGTTGTAGCCGATGCATGTAACGTGTAAGTAACACGTTATTTAGAATTTATCTGAGCCAAATGAAGCTTGGTCATGGAGGAAAAATGCAAATGGCTCCCTAGTTCTTAGAGACTAGCTCCTTGAATGACAAGTTGCTGCCACTGTTGGGCCCTTGGGCAAGGCCCCTAACCGTCTCTGCTTCAAGGGCACCGTATAATGTCTGAGTCTGTGCTCTGACTCCAGCTTTTTTTGCTGTAACGTATGTAACATATAAAGGTTTTTTCTTCACTCTACAACAGCAGTGTCCAATCTTATCCAGAAAGGGCCGGTGCAGGTTTTCATTCCAACCAAGCAGAAGCCACATCAGATTCCACCTGTTTAATCAGTTGTTCTTGGCTTTTAGTAGACTCTAAGTAGGCCCTTTCCGGATAAGATTGGACACGGCTGCTCTACAAGGAGTTGTGTATTGTTTAGAGATGCATCACTACTAAGTCTAGGCATAATCAAGCACTGTCTTCAGGTTCTACAAGGTTAACAGAAATACAGGAAGAGCCGTACAAGACATTTCACTGTTTAAGTCAATATCAACACCTTGTTTAGGAAACATAAATATACTGAGTAAGCACAGGGGAAAATGAAAGACTTTTATCAGGCTAACCTACACTTTATTCATTGCAAACGACAGTACCGGGTAACTACGTCTCTGAACCATTTTACACAGAGGAAGGGATCGCTATTTACAAAGAGAGAGAAAGAGAGAGAGAGAGAAAGAGAGAGAGAGACACACATTTAGCATAACCATCACAGGAGAGGAAACATACAAATCTGTATCGAGTGAATTATTAAAAAAAAAATAAAACCAAATAAAAATTAGTCAACAGGCATTCAAGTAATAGCAACATCTTAGTTGGTTCGGTCTGTAGTTACAAAGTCTCTTACAACCGCCAACAGCTATACACAAGTGTGTCCAAATATGCAGTGAAAATGTTTACTTTATTTACTGTCTGATTTTTTTTTTCTCCCCCATCCAAAGTGTACAGGCTCCGAGACAAAAAGGTCACTAGAAACGTGATTCGGTTTCGTAGTCATTTAGGAAGAAACATTTATGGCTGTAGATTTTACAGGCAGAAAGCATTTACATACTCTTAAATGTGTTATTATTCATTATTATTTTTTTTAATGATATACTTAGTGCTACATGACATCTCTCCCTTTTAACTGGGTGCTGCTGAAAGCACGTGTTAGAGCATTGTAAACAAAATAAGAATAAAAAATAAAATCCCAACATCCACTTGTGTAATACTTATTGCCATTGAGTAGATTAGGTAATACTGCAGAACATGACATCATACATCACATCCCTTTCTTACTAGTTAGTGGGTAAAAAAAAGATATTAAACAAAAAGAAAAAAACCGGCAAAAAAACAGCTAAAACTTCCTACGCGAGTACATTTTAAAACAGTTCTCTGAATGGCTGAAGCGAAATAAGAGCATCGTTTTCTTATCATCAAGTCTCCTGTGAGTAAAACTACAATAAAGGAAAGGGGATAGTAACATATGAGCACCATAGGAAAGGGAGATAAAAAAAAAAATAATAATAATAATAATAAATCCTTTTCTTCCCATTGTTTAGTGAGCTCTTAGGGTAGAAAGCAGCCTCGGCGTCAGTGTAGAGGGTCACAGAAATACAATCTGACCAATAGTTCAGCACCGAATAACAAAATTTCGATTGAATAAATCAGGAGAAGCTGCATGGTCACGTGTTTATTTGTTGTCTCTAGCTGAATTTACTAAATGCACTTAACATGAAGTGCTGAACAAAGGGCCAGATTTTACCCGTTGCATCCTGACGGATACAATTAAATCTATTAAAAAGGCATGTATTATGAAGCGAGAGACTGTTTAGCGAGCTCGCTTCGGTTGAAATAATGAATAGTCTGGAACACAGATTTTACACAATTTTTCCGACATTGTACGCCAAGAACCCCGGTGTCACATGGAACAGAAAAGCTGCATGGATAATGTAATACAGAGCCCTGATTCACCCAAGACAAAACCCTGTAAATATCAGCCTCAAACTGTGCCTGGTGAAGTCACACACAACTGCTGGTGATGTTCTGGAAGCAACATAGTGTAGTGTATCTGGATGAATGTAATAGGAGCAGCCGCTTGGACAAGCCGTATCATAGATCATTCTTATCTCTAGGATTCTCCTAAAACAACCGTAAACAAGGAGGATTTGATCTATTTTACAGAAGCATTTATTTAAAAAAAAAAAAAAAAAAAAAACTGAAAAAGTATCAATGACGAGTTTGAGTGAGACAGACATTAGATAATCAGCCTCACGCACTGAAGACTTCTTGTCTGAGTGATTCCACTTTCGCTGAACGAACGGAAAAACTGTGTAAATGTGGTGAAGCCAAACTAAAGTGAAGACATGCTTAACAAACCAGTTAGCGTGCTAACTTGTAATGCCAAACTCGTAATAGTCAGCATGTGATGCGTGATGCATCGTTGGCCCAAAACTACAATAGTGACCCAGGCAATAATGCAAGAACAAACTAAAGAACGATACAACAGAAGAGCAGCAGCTTTCCAGCAGCACTCCAGGGAGGTTTGCTATATGACTCAGCCATGCTTCTGATTCAGAGCCAGCTAACTGGTCCCAGATCAGCAGCAAAGGACTGGCTGCAGTCCATTTTACACTCTAGAATCAGCAAGGGTTACACGGCCAATGAAATTCGAGTTGAATCAGCATAATAGTGAACGCTGGCCACTAATGCAAACTTGCACTAAACTCAAAATGATTTAGAATGAAGCCTTCGCCTGTATCAGTCATTGTACTACTTGTATAATTTAAAAAACAAAACAAAAACACACTAAAACCCGGCCCAAGATTAGGAATGGCCTGGTTAGACACAGAACAAAACATGGACAAAAAACAAAACAATAAAAACAGAAAAGAAAAAAAAAAAATCCATGAAAGCAAAGGCACTCAAACTATTACACAATAAACAGCTGCATCCGCTATGATTCTTTCTGCTATTTTGGACTCGACGGCTAGGGAAGTAGTTCGTCCGTAGTATGATTTCACTTCTGCCCTTGTTCATTGTCAGTTTTCTTTTAAATACAGTAGATATACAGCATGCGTGCTCATGCACGCACATACATACACATGATGAACCTGGATTTTGTATGCAAGAAGCACATACAAGCGTTTCAGTGGGACTGTACAGAGAAAACGATGGGAAGACTAACATGTGGAGGAGGAGGTGAAGGAGAACAACATGATTATACTCCTTCCAAAACCAACATGGATATTGAATGAATAAAGAAGCGCATTGACCCAACATTGAGGTGAGGAAAAAAAAAAACAAAACAAACAAACTACATCATACACACAAGATCGTTCACAAGAAGCCACTACATATGATGCCTGGGGAGTCTGTTCTCGTCATATGCCTTCCAGGTGGAAGTAGCCCTTTAAAGCTGATTTGAGATCAGTTATCTAACCCAACTCAATACTTTAACCTTAACCGTGACCAAATCTCGGATCGGTTTTGCCCTCATACTAGAACAGGTGGATGCTGATCCGATTTCAGCACACTGACCTCAGATCATATCAGCTCTAAACCAAAAATGTCCATCCACAAGCTGAAAAACTCCATTGTAAGTTCTGCTGTCTCCATCTTTTCTTTTGAGGAGCGCAGATAATCAGCCTCTTACTTTGTTCTCATGGGTCAAAGCAAGGGTCATGGTGGGGGAGGGCCTCAAATCTGCATTTCCTATCTGTAAAACCGGCAACAAAGGCTACAATGAACCAATTTTAAAAATAATCATCATAAGAGACTCACAGAAATTTGTAGCATAGGTCTAAATATCAGTATCTCTTTATAAGCAGACATGTTTATATATTATCATCTAAACAACTCCACAGTCTCCTGTTGCTCTTCTTCCAGAGCCGAGATCTGTCGAGAGGCTTTTAAAGACATCCTTCCTGTCCTTTAGTATAAATAAATATAAAACAATAAAAATAATCAAAATGACAAGGGTAGTTGGGAGGGTGTGGGAGAGAAGGTTATAAAGTTCAGTTGGTTCATCCAGATCTCATCATGAGCTTTTTTTTTTTTTGTTGTTTTCTTTCTTTTTTCGTAGCCCGCCCCTGACATTGTGAGGAGTGGGCATGGTTAATGAGCAGCAGCATGGGATTGGCCTGTTGAGGAGCAGGTGGTGCTCAGGTCGATGGGTTGGGGGCGGAGCCAGAGGCGGCGTTGGGGCCTGGGCCACGGTCACCGCTGCTGGTATCTGAGAGCGAGAGGAGAGAGATGGACAGATGATCAGAACAAGCAACTGATGTAATCCATTGTAACCTATAGATGAAATGCACTTCTGCAAGCATATAAAATACAGACAGGACCCCGGAATTGTGTCTGAGTTTATAGAGAGAGCGACAGTAGCATTAACCTGCAGTAGAGGAGGCATTAGAAGGAGAGGAGGCTCCAGGTTGGTTGCGGACATGTGCAGGGATGAGTATAGACACCAGTGAAGGGTTACTGGACAATTCTGTCAAACCAAACCAACAATATTTAATCAAACGTAAACTAATCAAGCACGCGCACACATTTCTTTTACAGCAATTTTACACACACAGATATTCATTTCCTTTACAGCAACTTTACACACGCGCGCACACACAGTGCTTTTATCTCAAACCCAAACTTGCTGAGTTTGGGTTGTTGGAGTGGATGTTCCAATACTTTTGGAGGGAATGTGTATATAAACATTAGTTGTTCAAACACAGTGTTTCTTATAATCATACCCTGTGTGGTGAAGTTGAAAAGCGGGGGTCTCTCTCGGCCATTGGGGAGCTTGAGAGCAGGAGCGCGGAGCTCGTCAAAGAAGGCGTGTGCACAAGCCTCTAGAGGAGTGAGACGTGCTGTGGGTGTGTACTCCAACAACCGAGAACACAGAGCGATCGCCTCTGGAGGAGTCTTCGGCCGGAAGACCTAACACACACACACACACAATCAGAAAACTATAAACAACCCTGCCTATTTAACAATTTTATACCTTTGGAAGATCTAAATGAATATAATGTAGCATATTACTGAAAAGAATTCGGTAGATTAAACACAACTTAAACACAAAGTCACAGTTCTGACTTGTGGAAGACAAAGTGTTTGTGTTTTGTCTAACAGGTTTTTATAGCCTGACATTTTAAGCAACTTCTATTACTCGCTCTGAATAAGACCATCTACAACTGCTGTGAATGTAAATCGGTGGAGAAAACAATTAGGGGTTTGAGCACAAACTGAGTCATGAGTGCAGAGCCACAAGGGGGAGCTTTGCCATTTGCAACAGGCATCAAACATGGTCAGAATATGAATGTGTTCAAGCAAAAATATATATACATATAAAATGGAGAGAGAGATTGAGCCACATTTTGAAAACGTTATGGAAGCCGACTCACCTTAGTCCATGGGTGAGCTTTAATTTGAGGAAACTTGAACTCTGTGTAGTTGGGGTTCATTTCACGAATCTGCTCACGTGTGGGAGTCCCCAACACCTGCGCACACACACACACACACACAACAGTGTCAAGCTTAGTAATCAGCACGTCTTGAAGTGTTTTATTCCTCTTATACCACAGCCATTTCCCAGCAATTACCTTTTTTAACTGCTTAATGAATGGCACAACTTTCCTATGGAAGAAAATATACTGACTATTACAATGTCCTGATACTGTAGGCTCCTGATAAACAAGCAGCTCTTTAAAACAGTAATTATACTTTTATTTCCTTTTCTAACACATTTTTAAAATGACTTCATAAGGCGTACATTATACCAGGGCACAGTCCCTGTGAGTGAGCTGTTACTATAGAAACGATAAGGTATTCCAACAAAGGAAAGCAACACAATCTGAACAAACAGAACGAACATTCAGCAGTGTATGTATCTGTACTGCCCAACACATCTGAACGCTTCTGGTAAGTTTCACGGATAGCATGAAGGCTCCGTAAATTATAGTGTTCGTTTAGCCTTCGCTCTGAGGAGGATTTCGGGTGAAAGTTTATTTCAAGCGTGTGACGAGCTGTTATAAGCTATGATGAGGCTACGTAGAGTTTTCGAGACTGCACAGCAACGACGTGTAACGTGTTTAAAAAAAAAATAAAATAAATTCATACCTTGATGATCTCAACTAACTGGTCCACTCCGCTGTCACCAGGGAAGATGGGCTGTCCAAGCAGCAGCTCCGCTAGCACGCATCCAGCTGACCAGACGTCTAGCAGCAGAGACAACACACAGGATTATATCCACTGGGCCAGATTTTAATGAAGATATAATAAAGCTACATGTTTTCACAGGCCAAACTAGACTCGTATTTATAATGTATAAACCCTCAAGAAAAACTAACGATTCAAATTCCTTTTATACTCTAGTGTACTTAGTGTACAAATAAAGCAAGATCTTGGCTATTTTCTTTATACTCAAAAGGCTTATAAATGCAAATCACTTAAAAATTTCCAAGCACGTTCACGGCACAATAGATTCTCAGTAATAAACTGAGTAAAAAGCTTACAGTAAGCTGAAAACTGACATAATGGGTTAAAAAGAACCTCTTAAGGAACGGCATGTGCTAAATCTGTGATGCAGCTTATACACACACTCACACACACACACACTCAAACCCACACACACACACACACACACACACATTACAGTACCATGTGTTTTTTTTGCGAAATAATAGATTATTCTTGGATTTTTTTTTTTACTTGAATCTTTACTAGACGTTCACTTGAAACAACTAAGCTAATCGTAAGCTCCATAATCCACATCTAAAGCTGAAATAAGTCGTAAATTATATCCCCTGACGCTAAGGATCACATTAATGACTTTCCTTCTATGTAAATTTAGACAAACTCAGTAGCACTCGCAGAAGATTAATGGGTTTTTTTTTACGCTGAACTGGATTAATATTGCAATCCTTTTGTAAATCACTCCACAACAAATACTAATAAATGAATCAGTATCCAGCTTGATAAATAAGATCTGCTGTTAGGACACACAGCAGACAGACCTGTACAGAGGGTGGATTTGTGGTACCTATGCTGGAGGTGTAATCTGTGGCTCCGAAGATGAGCTCCGGGGCTCGGTAGTAACGAGAGCAGATGTAGGAGACGTTTGGCTCGCCCCGTACCAGCTGCTTAGCACTGCAGGGAGGGAGAAGAGAAGAGAAGAGAAGAGAAGAGAAGAGATGGTGTGAGGGAGTTTATTATCAAAAATACTGTTACTGTGGCAAAATATCCTTCATCACCAACACGACCAATATAAGGTTTTATAACTGTAACTGTGGGTTTATGCTTTTCCACTTTACTGCTGAGGTGAGGTTCCTGAATTAAGGTCGTCAGTCATCTGGATCATAAATGTCTATCAGCGTAAAAAAAAGTCAAGGTGACTTGGATATGTAAAAACAAATAAATAAAAAGAAATGGAATTCAGTCTGCTTCACAGGTCGGCTTTTAGAAATTGAATCTTAAAGCTATTCTTCAGCCAGATTATAAATCTCCACATACTGCTAGAGAGACAAGTTAGAGAGGTTTAGAGCAGCTCTTAATATTCCTCCCACCTGCCGAAGTCGCAGAGCTTGAGCACGGCAGTCTCCGGGTCCAGCAGCAGGTTCTGGGGCTTGATGTCCCGATGACAGATACCGAAGGAGTGGATGTACGCCAGGCTCCGGAACAACTGGTACATGTAGAGCTGAAACACGAGCGCACATTTAAACACCTCATAAATATAAGGAAGATCCGTTTCAGTCGGAACTGACGTGTTGGTTAAGTGTAACGTATTATTTGTGAGCTGAATTAAATTCCGTTAGAATTAAAGATCTGTATGTACTATTAGATCAAGTCCAAGAGTGGACGCTTTGTACCTTTACGTAGATCATAGGGAGGATCTGCTTGGCTCGACTGTAGTGACGCGACACTCGATACACCGTCTCTGGGACGTAATCCAGAACCAAGTTTAGATACACCTCATCTTTCTGCAACACAACCAGGAAGAAACAGAAATATACTTCATCAAAAGGTAGAAGACTGCAAATAGAGAAAATCGAGTTTTCCAACAACAACAACAACAACAACAACAACAACAACAACAACAACAATAATAGAGACATTACATTTATGTGTTTAAATCTGCCTCATTTTTCAATTTAAAAAAAGCCCTCAGAATCCATCAGGACTGTACAAACACACGATCTTAAAAATACTAGCAAAAGGTAAAACTGTCCTGCAGACTAACACGGGTTAGCACTGTAGGGAAACTTAGCATTGTGAATCTGAAATGAGATGCTATTTAAAACCATCACCAAACACACTGCTAGCAGCTGGAGGACAGGAATCCAGGCTGAAACACATTGAACAGGTTCCTGAAACATTTCTCATCTAATGTGTTGAATGGAGCTGCATTTGGTCATTCCTGTGAAATGGCATTGGGGTAAAAGTGAAAGAACATTAGACTTGAATGTAAACTCTGAATTTTAGAGTATAATGTATATCGGACTCCACTAGACATGAATTATTCCTTTTGGATGGGAACACTTGGGCTTTTTTGTGTACTTGAATCAGTCTGAATTCAGACACACAGACAACTACATGGAGAAAAGTGGTCACCTTTTTGCTTAAACACTAGAACAAGTCCATGGTTTCCAACACACCATTATTGGCTTCCACACGCTCAGGCTCAGCTGAATAAACCAGGCTTTCCCTGTACACATCACTAATCATCCCTGCAAAATTAGGACCTGTGATATAACCATCATGTCTATTTCCAGACTTCAGAGCTATGACTCATCACAACGTGAAACTACTTGTGTGTGTCGCAGTAATTGTCCGTCTGTGGGGACAGACTGCACGTCCATATACAGAGTGCACGTGTGTGCGTGTTGATGTTTACGGTCACTGACTCTTTGTTTTGAAATCTTTCACTTGCTACAATTTTACCTCTTGGCTTTTCTTTTTTCTAAACGCGCCCTCCTGTTGCTGCATGGCCGGGGGAAAAAAAACCCTGCTCAGGATGATGAGTCACTTTCTGCCTTACAACAGCAGCTCTACAATTACTCTTCCACTGGCTGGATGGTTTGCGTAGAACGACGTGATTGGTTCGCCTTAATGGTGTGCGTTGAGTGGTGGCACGTGATTGGATCGCCGAGGCACAGATGCTCGGTGATTTCGACGGGGACGGCTGAGCAGTGGCATGTCATCCACAGACGCGAGATTAGATTTGTGTGTGTGTGTGAGGGGAAGAATTAGACCTAGACAGGACAAAGGGCAGACAGGCCATATGAACCAATTCAATTGAATAAAGAAAGCGAACGTTTACTGGCAAAAAATCCTGTGTGTTACTCTCAAGCTAGAAGAATACATCAGAGCACATACGAAAATGGACAAAACAGCAAATCTTTTATCCTTTCCCCCTTACACTCTCTATTCCTTATTATCTTCCTCACCTTCCTGTCTCTCACCTCGCTTGTGTAATTCTCGACTCACTCGTTTTCTCTCTAGTACTCATACCCATTTAGATTTTCAGCACTCTCCCGTTCTTACATCCCTCCTAGTTTAATCTCTGCCATATCAGTTACTCATCATTATTCACAAATTAGTTACACGTTTATTGACGATAATAAAAGTACAGTAAATGATGTGAAGGAGAATCGTAAGGAGAAGAACAGACAATGTATAGTTACTAGTTTTACTAGACTACGGTCAGTAGATTGGTATAATTTTTGTTAATATTAATTCTTAAAATATGTTTTGTTTGCAAAGAATTTTCCCTTGTTATTGTGTGCAGATTCATCTTCACACCTACATTTATGACATTCGACAGATACAAAAACAACTGAGAAATTGAAGATTAAGGGCTTTGCTCTGTAACCCAGTGGCCACAGCTTGATGGACTTGGGATTTGAGCTCACAACCTTCACATCCCTTTATCTGTTAAATAATCCCATTCAGAAGTTCTACTACAAAATGTTGAAAAGACCACGGGGTGGTGAATACTTATGAAAGCCACTGTAGAGCTTTTCCATTTCTGCAGGATCCTGTGTTTCTGAACGCTCATCTCGCTGTGCCAATCTGCACCATTCTACAACCATGTGCATGTCAATCATGTTGAATATCTCCCCCCTTTTTCCATACACAATGTGTATGCAAGAATAACTTTTAAGGTCACTAACTTTGCCGTTGTGCCACATTAGTATCTGCCCTGCATAACTGTGACTACGAGTGTGAGTGTGTGTGTGTGTGTGTGTGTGTGTGTGTGTGTCTCACAGTCATAAATCCCATTCTAATCATGGGTTGTGCACTAAAGATTCTAGCTGTCCAGGAAAAGCAACAGCGCTGACTGATCTTAGGGGCTGCAGGGAAGTCACTGGGTTCAGATCACTCAGTCAAGTCTGACTATTAATATCAAGGCTGTTTTTGTACACATCTTTACCATAATTCCCAGTGACTGCTTTGCATTCAGAAATGTCTTATAACGATCTAAACTGTGCATGTCTGATACACTTCAGCAACATGGAGAGCTAAAGGTAAGGTGCACCTCCGTTTTTATACAAGTCTCTTATCTTGCACTGTGTGTGTGTGTGTGTGTGTGTGTGTGTGTGTGTGTGTGTGTGTGTGTGTGTTAGTTTCCACTTGCTGTAGGACACGGTCCGTGGAGTGCAACCATGCAACGCATTCATGTTCTTTCAATGTAGGGAGTCTTGCAAAAAGAGATTAAGGTCATTTAATCACTCTGGGCCGTTTGCCATGGGATGTCTGATGAAGTGTGAAAGCTGTTGTCGAGCCTGGGAGGGGGCCAGAAAAGTGAAAATGTTCTGCATACGGAATAACAGGATTTCCTGTTACAGTACTTCCTGTTTCAGGTTTCATGGTGGCAGGCATATATAAAACCAGACACTTATTAGCTCCAGTCCAGTCCAGTGTAATTAGCTCATGCAAGAATGGCTGCTCACGTCTAGGTATTATAGACATGCCAAAAAAAAAAAAAAAAAAAAAAAAAAAAAAAAAGCTCTGTTCTTCCCTGCTTGAAGGTCGGTTCCAATGGAAACCATCATCTGGAAAAAAGACTGCGAAATCCGTCAATTACCCCGTAGGTGCTTGTTAAACATTCCATTCCATTCCAGATATAATATAATAACCTCCTCTGGAAAGCGTTTGGACTACATTTGAGCGTGGCTGTGAGGTCTCTCTCATTCATTCACTGAAGCGTTAGTGAGATCAGATGCTCGTGTTGGAGGATGAGGTCATTCAGTGTTCTAATTCATTCCAAAGGTGCTCAGTGGGGTTGAGGTCAGGGCTCTGTAAAGGCCATGAGTTCTTCCACTTAAAATTTTCAAACCATGTTTTCATGCAGCTTGCTTTGTATGCTGTAGCATCACGGTTTCCGTTCCACTGGAACGAAGAGTCCCAGACCTGTTCCAGCATCACAACGCAAACGTGCGCAAGACATCCGACAAAACTTGGAGCTCCCGACTGTGTGGCAATACTTTGGATAAGGTCCATGTGTGGGTGTGATGGTCAGGTGTCCACAGACCTTTGGCTATATGGTGTAATTTAGATAAAGAGAAAGAGAGAGAGACAGACAGAGAGACAGACAGAGAGAGAGAGATACAGAGAGAGACAGACAGACAGACAGACAGAGAGAGAGAGACAGAGAGAGAGAGAGAGAGATACAGAGAGAGACAGACAGACAGACAGAGAGAGAGAGACAGAGAGAGAGACAGAGAGACAGAGAGAGAGAGAGACACAGAGAGACAGAGACACAGAGAGAAGCAAAGGAAAAAACCCAGATGAAACTTGTGTTGTGCAACTGATATCCCTTCTACGTGACAGCGGACCTGCCGTAGTAGACAAAGTAGCAGGTTGTAGCATTGCTCATAATTCCATGACAGTCAGGCACCAAGTATGAAAATCCTTCCTTACATTCATGTTGTTCTAGGTGTCAGCCAAATGGAAGACATGATGGTGCTTATGTGACGTCAAGTGATGTTCCCATCTTAAAAATAGCGCTGTTCTCATATAATCCACACGCCAATCAAATGCTGCTTTGAATGGCATGATGGGATTTCCCTGCTGCACCACTGCTGACAGGCACGGTTGCTGGTATGACACAGCAATGTGTTCCCCTTTTATCCTGATTTAGGAGCAGCATTCCATACTCGAGGAACATCGACACACTAGAAGGGGCCACAAGAATGACCCCACGGTGACTGGCTTATGGCTATTATGGTCCGAGTTTGCGGGTTTTTGGAGCGTATTGTGTGTAAATAAGCTCCATAATGCCAGCCCTGTTCATGACAAGCGGGTAAAAAAAAAAAAAACACAAAGCAGGAGCTCATGTTTATAAGTGCTACTAATTATTATGCTGGTACACTGTATATACTATACTACTGAGTTTACGCCGCTGTAGCACTGTCGACGTGCTGCCTAATACTCCGTTAATAACTGTGATTTCAAACGGATTAACGTTAACCAACTGAGACCAGTCTGAGTAAAGTGAGGAGTCCCTTTAATATTCTAGGAATAATAATAATAATAATAATAATAATAATAATAATAATAGAATCCATGGAAACCCGTAAGGAAGTAGAAAAATAATGTACTTCTCTGTACTGAAGCTTCTATTTCTTGTACAGTTTTTCCCAGTTAGCTGCTTTTAATGACATTTACTGAGAAGACATGTAAAGGCATTAATTGAAAGTGTGTATTTCATGCTATTTATATCAGCATTGTTCTTCAATCAATAACTGCAATTGGATGATCATTTAAAACACTATGTTATTGAACTTGATGACCAGACTCACACACGTCTCCTTGTTATAGTAACTCACTAAAGCTCGTAACTGAGGATCAGAGGTCACATAAGGTGTACATAAATATTATTTTATACAGAGGTCTGAGTTTAGGATAAATGTAAACATTCGGTCTATGTTTTGCCACGTGTTGACAAGGCAAATAAAAATACATAGTATGCTAGTGATGAACGAGGTCATCAAAGTCCACTGAAACTCGTCTCAAAAGGAAATGGCGGCAGCTGTAGTCTTACACGGCTCTCCTGAGGACGATCTCACACGCTCCTCTATGGAAAACTAGTTCCCGAATGGCACAATGGGATTTTCTTTCCACCAGCTGTCACAGTGCCACTCGGAGCAAACTAAGTATTCCAAAAGAGAGAAAGAAGAAAGTAAAGGAAGGAGGGGAAAAAGAAAGCAATAATCCAAGGGACCCACCTTATCCCCGCTGGAGTAGAAGAAGTAGCGTAGTCGTACAATGTTGCAGTGGTCCAACTTCCTCATGATCTGCAGCTCACGGTTCTGCGTCGGTGGGAATTGACAGAGAGAGAAATAAATAAAAACAACTCTGGATGAATTCAAGACAAATTACTGGAGCCCAATGAAAGCGCTTATATTGATTATTTAGACAGGTCACAATCTTTCTAGTAAGTTAATGTTTCTAAAGTAACAGTTAATTCAGGACTAATACAACGTCCCGTAATCTATGAGAAATAATACAGGGAGCTGGGGAAAGAAATGTTTAACACAGTAAGACCTAAAATCATCAATGTGACATTTTTAAAAGGAGTCCACATGACGGAGACGTTTATGCTGCCTGATTTCTCTGTGAAACTGACAGACAGAGACAGACAGAGAGAGAGAGAGAGAGAGAGAGAGAGAGAGAGAGGTGTGGGGATGCTGAAGAGAGCACCGTTTAATCACAGTTATAACATGAGGGAGAACAGGAACTAACTCGTTTCTCCACAAAATGAAATCCCACCGTAAACTGTTACTAGGTATGATGTGTCAATCATTAACAAACGAAACAGCTGTAATACGTGATAAATCCCTTTGGGTATAGAGACTCACGTACTGCTCTTTATTCACGGTTTGTGTGTTTCCTAAGGACATCTATCTCTATATGCGACATACAGCGTATGGACCATTATTTTATATATATATATATATATATATATATATATATATATATAAACGAGGGTAAGAGAAGGTCGATGAGATAAGAATAATCAGGACAATATAGACATAGACAGCCTCCATCCGTACTTTAAACCTCTTGTCTTGCAGGACTTTCTTGATGGCCACCAGTTCTCCAGTGTCGCACAGCTTGGCCTGGTAAACCACTCCGAACGAACCGTTTCCGATGACCTTGGTGTCCGTGTAGCTGACCTCCTGAGGCCGATCGGGACCTTGGCCGGGGGTCGCGCCCACCGTCGTCACCTTGCTGCCGTCTTTATCTCCTGTAAAGAGAAAACGTTGGACTATTGATTTGATTTGTGACAGATTAGGATACATGTCAATCCTGACCCCAAACATGCTGTACGGTTTACAACGGCAGCTCAAGCCCGAGCATTAATCTATTACACAGCTCTGCTCGGGAAGAAAAAAGGTCACACGGATTCATTCCAAGTCCGTGTTTTTTGGTGTCGCTTTACATCTCGCCAAACCCCTTAAGCATATTCGGCAAGCTTGTGTTTGACAAGGTGAAAATTGGAACGCTGAGGAAGAGAGAGACAGACACAGAGAGAGAGAGAGAGAGAGAGAGAGAGAGAGAGAGAGAGAGAGAGAGAAACGTAGCAAGACGTTCGCACCTGCTCTCACAGCCATGACGGCTCACACTCTGCTGCTTCAGACATCAGACATCTAGCAAGTGAATCTCTGGGTCACATGATTAGTGCATGTCTTTCACAGCCAGTGGGCTAATCCAGGATCAGGTTTTGCATTTTACATCTTAACAAAGCGAGCTGTGAGAGCTGTGATGTGTTGATGTGAGTTAAGCCTGGACCAGCATTCTGGAAAAATGGGAGGTTCAACTTGGGACACAGAGCAGCTGCTGCTAAAGGCTTCCTGGGGCTACATCATGCCAGAAAGATGTAAAACACCCAGGCCTTGCATACACTTTTTTAAAAAAATGAACGTAATGCCAGCAAAAAAAAAAAAAGCCTTTCCAAAAGATATGGGAGGTTTCAAAGATAAAAAAAAATATTTCTTACCCTGTGGCAGCACGAATATTTGGCTGTGCCATTAGCACTTATTTCTTTTTAGACTCGCTCTTACCAACACATAGACAAGCTCAAGTCAAGCAGCACTAATGAGAATATAGCCTTATCTTATCTCTAGAGTTGGGTTACATCACACAACATGCCAAAAATAAGCAGAGAAGCATCAATAATCTAAATGTTTTTTCACCAAAAAAAAAAATAAATAAATAAAAAAGAAATGAACAAATCTGAAATGAGAGCCCTGGTTCGCTATCAGAGGCAGCATGGAGGATTTTATTTCGCTCGGCCAATGTTGGTGTGCCGCTAGCAATTAATGACTTGGGCTGGGTTTTATGTTTAAGTTTATAGACGCTAGTGAGCGAGGGTAAGTGTAGTTAACGATAGCGTCACCTCTGCCCGTTCCAAGCGGCGATCCCATCCCTCCGGCGAGGACCAAGCACCGAGCTGCTGGTTTATATTATAGAAAGATGAAGTAGTGCCTCTTCTTTATGTTTTCACACAACACTTTGTTTGGCATCTCTAATAGTGGAACACAAACAGACTGCCATCATTCTGTCCGTTTTTGCATGTTCAGTAATCTGTCAACATACGCTGAGCGTACGTCACCTTGTTTCACGCGTTATCAGATGTTCGGATCAATTAGACTCGGAAATCGAATGAACATACATCCTGACATCATGCTGCAAAATCAATCAATGAGTCATAAAAAAAAAAAAAAAACACATGGGGGAAAAACCCCAACTACACAAGTAGTCACGTGATCAGTACTTGTAAAGCACCAGCAGTAATTCGCTCGTACACAACACACCAAATCTGTAAATGTGTCACCTGAGGAAAACTGCACACACACACACACACACACGCAGAAGGAGAAAATGTAACCGCATGCATGAGCTGGAACATGACTGTGTGACGTACAACATGAAGCGAGAGCTGTTGAGAGAGCGTTTTCGTTCATTCTCCACGGAGATGACGTTAAAAATAAAGGCTCTTTATTCAGGTGTTGAGCCACGACGAGGTGCCGGAATAGCTTTAGTGCTCAATGGCACATAGTCCTCAAGTCAAGGCCCAGACATGACATGTGACATCACTAC
Organism: Tachysurus vachellii; assembly: GCF_030014155.1. Taxonomy (NCBI): domain Eukaryota; kingdom Metazoa; phylum Chordata; class Actinopteri; order Siluriformes; family Bagridae; genus Tachysurus; species Tachysurus vachellii. The sequence goes on along the minus strand of NC_083483.1, from coordinate 8,111,801 downwards.
ACACACCCTCTTCTATTCACATGCACCATACAGGAGTTTAGCCATCACGCAGGCATTTACATACAATCATATTCTTATTAGTAAGAGCGTTAATAGTATTCATTTATTTACTCACATAAATAAATTTACGTTTTCTCGCCACTGAAGGCCTTGGCATAGGACTCACATTATTTACATACTCATCAAACCATCCAGGGAGCCATCGTGACCTGCAGATGGAGGCGGAGTCAGATAAGAACCGATCGTTTCCATGGCGATAAAGGAGTTTCGGGGTAAAAGCAGAATAATGCTAACAATAAAGCTGTGCGCGTGTGTGTGTCACCACTAATACCACATTTAGCTTCTTGCTTTAAAAGGCTCTAGGGTCATTAAAAGAAATGTGTATAAATGGTTTTAAAGCCTACAGTTAAGGTTTTATGGGTTTTTTCAGGCAGTTATCATCAGTTCTCACATTAAAAGCTTTTAATAACGCCACACTGATCTCTGGGTTACATTTTCAAGATCGCTTTGGGTTTTTTTTGTTGATGCACAAGCCAACATGCGCCCGCACGATCCCCCATCGACCCGGGGGTCGAATAAAACATCTGATCTAAAAGATGAAACGTTGTGGAATTAAAATGATAGACAAATTCACTTTCAAACTGAATGAGATTGAAGCACAACCCCAATCTATACTGACTGGTCACTCCTATGATGTGGGGGGAAAAAGAATTGCTGCTGGCCCAGAGGACAGGAAATGTGTTGTGTGTGAGTGTGTGAGAGAGTGAGTAAGAGTGTTACTGCAACGCATCATAATCCCCAATCTCCTGTCCTGGCATTATATGAGACATAATATTAGTCATTGTTACTTAAAAGATTCTGATAGAGTCATATGAAGGCAATCCTTCCACTTTCACATTCCTGAAGACACACACACACACAAAGTCACAGAAAGAGAGAGAGCGAGAGACAGACAGACAGATAAAGAGAGAGAGAGAGAGCGAGAGAGAGAGAGAGAGAGAGAGCGCGAGCGAGAGACAGACAGACAGACAGACAGACAGACAGACAGAGAGAGAGAGACAGACAGCTCATTTACAGATTCCTCCGGTGCTAGGAATATGCACGTCATCACTATTATAGTATCCTTATGAGGACAGGAAAAGTCTGGAAAGGTTACAGTGCGTGTCGGTTCTTGTGAGGCCACAAACGCAGTGAATCATATTCAATAAAAAAAAAACGCTCCCGTTTCCCCTTGCGCAAGTTCCTTGAGTAATTACAATGATTGATGATGATCAGGGTTTGAATTTGTACGGCCTTAGGGCTGTATAAAGAGGACAGAGATTTAACATTTAAGGACATTTAATCTGCAGCACGAAGAAAGTTTAGTGTGTTGTTTAAAAATAAATAAATAAAAATCATAGCTGTTAAAATGAATCAAAATAAAAATTCTACTTCTGTCTCTATGACGCTTATAACTGCCTCCGTCATCAGTCATATCCTGAGACCCTCGGCTGGGATTCTTTCAGTAATAACGTACCATACAAAGATCTGTATTTTTCCGTCTATTCCCAGGCCACGTTTGCACTGCAGTTAAAGTGTCGCGATGCTCTGATAATAAACAATATCTGATAACTTTTCCAATTCTGACACACCGGATGTCTTTTCTTGCTCTAAAGGTTGATTTTATACTTCCTGTTCTACCCGAGCTCGGAAACATAAGCAATGCATGTTTTTATTGAGCCTTTGTTGAGTATTAATCATTCTCAGCAGCAGTCTTCTGGATTTTTTATATCAGTAAACACTTCAATTGATGGTCAGAGCTTTCAACTTGTCCTCCTTCCTGCCTCTCTACCTTCCTCTCCACCTCCAGCTACACCACCCCTGAGATATAGCAGTGATCCTTTTCTGGTGCTGCCTCATCCATCCTGTTGCCCTACTTCTTGTTGGAGTCTCATCACTTGGAAACCACTTGGTGCTGCTGAAGATGCCCTCACATGGACAGCTTCAAAGTTACTGTAGCTAGAACCACTTAGCAACCATGAAGAAGCTCTGGACTGCACTTGCCACAAACAGTTTTGCACTTAAGTCTCCATCAGTGAGCATCTGATAACTTCAACAAGACCTTGCACCAATTTCTTTGCACTAAAATAATAAAAGGTGTCACGTAGAGGAGTCGGGTTCTTCACAAGGTTCCTTCCTCGTGTCTCGAGGACTTTTTCCTTGCCTCTGTCACCTCTGGCTTGTTCGTTAGGGATACGGATTTAAACCGCTTACATGCTTGTTAAATAAAATATTATCTGTTATCTGTGCATTTAAACTTCCTGACACATACGTTACAGCTTGTAGCTCGATTTCGGTTCTGGAAGGCAACGAGACAAAAAAGCAGCTGGTCACATAACCAAGAAAGTGAAATAGGACAAATATCGAGAAGAAATATCAGCTGCACTGCAGAGAAAAGTTCCACCACTGCTGCAGAATAGACAGAGACTCCCACAGTCTTTCTGTCTCCTGATCTTCTGCCCCAGACAAGTCTCTGCTTTCCTGAAGGATATGTCCAGTATATATATGGAGGATTTCCACCATGCCTGGCCTTAAAAAGAGATCGATGGATGAGGAAGCAGCTGTGTGAGTTATTTGCTATAACCCTGATCAAAAAGAAGCAGTTTAGTGACGATTATAGACTCATTACAGACAACATCTGTACAGGATCACCTCTGTACGAGAGCCAGCATCGCTCTTAAACAGCTGTAATCATCAAGAGCACGACACATCGAGCTGTACAGAGTCATTATTCAACCATGACCTGTTTTGTGTGCATGTAGAAGCAACGTGACCGCCTTTACGGTAAACTAGTCGCAACAACAAAAACTTCTAGGCATAGAATTGTAGGCGTATTATTATAAGATCTCATGTTAGACGTATGGACGAGCTCCGTTTCTCTTTAGCGCTTCAGGCCGTCATTGTGACTGTTGTCATGAACTCCATTTACTCTTTATTTACTACGCTCGGGTATCTACAGTAGACTTGAAACTCCAGAAGAATGGAATGCAGATCGCAGGAAGCTTAAGAGGTTTTTAAAATTCCAACAATAGGACAAAGGTCGGTCTGATATAGCGCAGAAGTATTTGACTTGAGACGCAGTGACGGTTTGTTTTGTCACCTGTAGACACAGTATTATATTAAAAAGCATTAACAATTCAACATTTCTAGTCGGAGATAGCTGTGAAATATCGTAAACCAACAACCCACCTTTGTTTTCACATTTACACTCTTCACTCCCCATTGTCTTTTAGCGTTAAAGGGATTCCACCAAACGATTGAGCGATTCGGTAACGCGTAGCCGGACGAGCTGTAACGATGGCTTTACGCTAGACTACATGATCCGTTGGTCAAACCGATTTAAGGATATGGACACTTGAATATATCCTAATTTTAACGTTGTTAACTGACTGACATGAAGCGAAAGCTTTCTGTCTGGCAGCACAACACCTCACCTAGCATAAAAATTCAGAACTGGTCAGACCAGCGTGAGACTGTAAAGTCCTGATACGAGGCTGAAAGAATGAAAACTAGCAGTTCTTTCATTCTGCTCACAGAAGCTTTTACTAAACACAGTCTAACTTGATTTTGCTGTGTTTTAAAATTTTCCCATTTCCTCATTTTTTGTGACAGCACAACTAGGTGAAGAAGGGGACAGAGAGCACTAAGCATTAGCTAAGCTGAGTCATGTGAGGGGTCAGAGTACACACCCACGTGTTTTACAATACACGCACGCACAAACACACGCCATCAGCATTTCTGCATCCACAGCCTTGGATTTTAAGTCTACAGTTACTGCACCTCTTTACTTCACCCGTGACATTTGCAATAGAAGAAAAAAAAAAAAAACAGAGGAGGTTACGAAGCCGTCACACTCACGTACACAGTTGGGTTTACGCCGCAACCACACTTCAAAACTAGCACAACTGACCTGTAACGGATTTACGTACAGTGATAGTTTGCATTAAGGACTATTGATACAATCCGCAAAGAGATGTGTATAGAAAATGTAATCTCACGCCACACAAGATTCGAAAAAGAATGTCTGAACACGTGCTGGCTTGAAATGTAGCAGCAGGCGTGACACCTCCGGCTAAGCCACACCTAGTTTAAGAACGACTGCTCCAAGACGACTCGCTTAAAGAGCCATGGACAAAATAAGGAATTTACAGAAGAGAATCTGTGTGTGTGTGTGTGTGTGTGTGTGTGTGTGTGTGTGTGTATCAGTGACCATCAGAGTAATCAGTATAACCACTGACAAGTGAAGTGAAGAACATGGATTATCTTGTTTCGGTAGAATCTGTTGCGAAGGCTACACGACTTGGTCAGAGCTTCACAAAACAGAAGGTCTTGGAGTGATGCAAGATATGCAGTGATTAGTGCCGAACAAAATTGGTTGAAGGAGGGACAACCGGTGATCCGTTGACTGGGTAATGAGTTCCCAAGACTCGCTGATACATATGGAGAGAGTAAAGTTTAGACTGTAGAGCTGCTGTGGCACAAAATGTTAACAATGGCTAGAACAGACAGATGTCAGAACATGCAGTGCATCGCTGCTTGCTGTGTATGAAGCTGTGTAGCTGCAGACCGATCACAGTGTTCACGCTGCCCTGACCACCGTCAAAAACACCCAGCGGGCACATGAGCATGAGAACTGGAACATGAAAGCAGTGAGAGGTGGCCTGGTTCTAATTAATCACATTTTTGTTTACATCATGTGGACGACTGTGTGTGTGTGTGTGTGTGTGTGTGTGTGTGTGTGTGTGTGTATCTTACCTGGTAAAGAGATAGCACCAGGATGTGAAGAAGGCATTGTGATGCTCTCTGGGTAATGTTCTGCTGGGAAACCTTGAGTCCTGGTTCATGTGGATGTTACTTTGACACAAACCACCTACTTAACATTGCTCACAGACAGAGGTTACACAGAATGGTGCAATAAAGACAAAAAATCCAGTGAGCAGCAGTTGATGCTAGAGGTCAATGAATAATGGTCAGACCAGTTCGATATGACAAAGGCTACAGTAACTCAGACAACCTCTCTGTACAACTGTGGTGAGCAGAAAGCATCTCAACACGTCGAAACGTTAGACTCGTGGGCTACAACGGCAGAATAGGACATCAGGTTCCACTTCGGTCACAAGAACAGGAATCTGCAGCTGCACTGGGAACAGACTCGCACAAACTGGACCGCTGAAGAAAATCGTAGCACCAGAATAGTGCAGCAGTCGAACAGGGGGGGAAAACCCCCCAAAAAATAAGCACCCTGTTGATGAGAGAGGTCAGAAAAGTAGTCCGAAAGGCTACAGTCCCTCACAATAACAACGCTTTACAACAAGGGTGAGCAGAAAAACATTTCAAATTGTACAATATATCAGTGGGCAATGAAAAGCACTTGATCAGGTCATGTTCCTCTCAGAAAAGAACAGGAGTCTGATAGTACACTGGGGACAGAAGCACAGTAACTGGACAGCTGAAGATCACCCCGTCTTTTTGCAACTGTAGTGTCTCTTTGGAGCCCAAGGTTAGATGTGCAGTCTAAGAAGCATCTCTAGATGTTAGATGTGCAGTCCTGAGAAGCATCTCTGTTCACCAATAAAGTGAAATCCAGGTAGAGGAGAGTGAAACTCCAAGGAGATCTGCAGTTTCTGAAATACTCAAACCAACACGTCCGGTACCGACAAGCGCGTCACAAACTCCCAGTTCCTCTCCATTCTAATGTTTGATATGAAAATTAACTGAAGCTCATAAACTGTATCTGCATGATTTTATCCACTGTGCCACTATCACGTGATTATCCGACTGCACATACGATGCAATGCACATACCTTGTATCGTAGAAACGTCTTCGATTGCCCTTGATTTTTTATTTTGTTTCAGATATTCATGCATCCTTGGTTTATTACCGATTTTAACTTCATCTTTAAGATGCAGAAGAACTTGAAAAGCATCCACGGGACCACACTTCATTTTCGCGCTGAATACAGTTCATCCTCAGGGTGAATTTTACTCCATCCAAGTGTGAACATGTGAGACGGTTACACTCACTCAAAAAGCATCCGAGAGTGTACAGGATGCGATTTAAGACAGCTGGAGACTTTCTTACGGTCTGGTAATGTTAATGTCTCTCTAACACGACAAAGATGAGTTCAGGTGGTGCAACACACTCTACCTACTACCATATGTGAGCTCAATATGTTTCTCTTTTACCATATCATCATCATCTGTTCAAGTGTCATTTTCAGCCCCACACACACACGCGCCTGTCTCTTACACACAGCCATTTATCAGCGCCTGAAATTAGCATCAGATTACTTACCTAATAAAATACATCAGAAAGTACATATAGCCTTTTTATTGGCTTTTTAAATTCACTGCTATACATCTGTGTCCAATCAGACATTGCTAGGGCATGTTTGCTCACAGGTAACTGCTGTCCACGGCCATGCATGAGCCTCTCAAGGGTCTCAGAAGTTGTTCAGCCTTACAGATATTATACAGTACATCACAGAATGTTACAGGGAGAAAAACAAAATCCGTTTGAGCATCGGTTCTACAGGAAGAAACACCTTGCTATCAAGAGGCTACAATATCCTCAAATAGTCACGCTTTACAACAGCACAAGACACAGGACCAGAGTTAGGCTTTTCAACCAGGAACAAGAACCTGAAGCTACAATGAAGGTTTATTTTAAGAAATCCTAGTATCTTACCACTACGTAATGGCTCTTAGATCTTCAAATCCAAGCTGGATCTACATGTGATACCTAATTTAAAGAGACACTGCTGATTGACTGTAATATTAAAACAATGTAAGGCCTGCATTTGGAAATTATGCTCATGTGTTACATCCCCCTGATCGGTCTTACACGGAAATGCTTTTCCGCTGGAAATGTGAACTATTAAGACACTCTACTCGAAGGCAACAGCTTTGGCAGCCTTTCCTCCTTTCTGCACACATTAGAGCTGAAAGAGCTTGCTGATCTGCTGACGACCTGCGCCAGCCGGCAACCGCCGCTGTATCAGAGGAGGCTGATTAAGCCGTAATAAAGATCAGTGGGATTTCTGCATTATTCCAAGCCATGTGCAGAGTCTGCCTGCACTACATCGCTGTCAGGCATTCGACGCAGAGCATTTCCAGTCTACTGCAACTTATAATCAAGCATTTAAACATACGAGTCTGTGGACTTGTAACGTGCCTATTAGAATCACTCAGAGAAGGTGATGACCAGGGCTCCATACCGCAATAGCTGTTATTAAAGCCGGGGTAGTCAGGTAAAAATTCTGACTCTTTAATTGTGTCAAATGTCTTGTTTATAAGGCTCTGGATAAGCAGCTAACAGCTTTTTCTGTTTAATTAAACCGTTAACGTTGTAAGGCCTTGCGTTTTGTTTCACAGCAGATTCGGCTTGTTACCAGATTTAACTAGTGCACATAAGCAAATGAGACGTGACTTGAATTTATCATGTGGAAAATAAGTGTATACATTTTTTTGACTTCTGTTGTCATGAGTCATTTCAGTTCACTAATCAGACCAGAGAATATACATAAAATTGTTTTGAAAATTGATGAAAGTCTGAACGCTTGGCTTTCGTTCCTAACGTTTTCCTCCACTTTGTGGTTACAGAAATAATTGTAATGACCTCATTGATTGATTTTTTTTTTTTAAATACACTCATCAGCTTTGTTACAGTACATTTTGAAGCCCTCAGTTCATGCTACTTAAATACAGCTTCTGCCAGTTGATGGCTGATACCATTTCCAAAAATATTAGAACCCCAGACTTATAAGGTGTTTGTATAAATGCTAGAATCTCCTATAAGTCAGTATGATTGCTTATTTTCTACTAAAATATTTACTACTGTAAATAAAACTTAACACCCAAAACTGAAACCAAGAACCTAAAGCCATGTCCCCTGCTGCAATTACAAAACGCTTTACTCAAAGGCTGGAAATCAAACAGCTGCGGAACATGTCTCATGTACCATGCCAAGTCTGTTAATAATAGGGCCCTGGGGCAGTATTTGAAGGTCAGTTAGGACAAAGCTATTGACTCAATTCACTGACCTGTTCTTCCTAAAACGCATCTCGCACGCACACACACACACACACACACACACATACACACTATGACACGAGGACAAAAAGTCAAACACAGTTCATCCAACGAGGTGGGAAGGAAAGGGGTGAGAGCAGAAAAAAAAGCATCAAGACACTCTACACATTACCCTCTCCACTCTATGTTCCCCACACAAAGCATTTAAAATGTAAAATCAATTATTTCTACATCTCCTAATCCACATTATGGCTGCATCTCTGCTTTAGTGCAGAAAAGTACATCGTTACACAGCCAATCCTCAATCTCTCCAAGCAACCAGACACCAGTCAGAAAGTCCCTGAGGAGCTCGAGCTGTTATCCTGCACCGGCCCGACCTGTGAATATGCATCGGGGGTGTGTGTTATACTGTTTGTTATTATCGATATTATTTTAGGCACTGTAACACTGATATTCTAGAACGCAAAATGAGAAAATCCCAGAGCATTCTCAGTACTGTATATCGGACACAGGCGGTGGCTTTGGCCTGATTCCCACGGGCAAAAAAATAATAATTCATGTCAATACACTTTTCCCATTTCATTCAGTTTATCAGTTCTGACTGGAAAACTGGATTTCCTTAATCACTCTACATCAAATTTGGACAACATAAGCGAACCTATTGACTGGAACATGAGTCAGTGTTGAATCATACCAACTATACCGGGTGTGTTAAACATTGCGATATGTCACAGGTCTGATTACCTGGAATTAACCCTTTCACATCCATCTCAAGTGATTCAATTACAAGACGCCAGCAGAGACAGATAGACGTCTTCGCCTGGCATCCTCACGTCTCATACACTCTCGATAACGATCACGTTCGAAAGGTCTAAAAGTGGCCTGAGAGTGTCTCTCTAAAAACACCCTGCACCACGTTCACACTCGTACCGATCCGGATGTTAACACCAGCTCAGAACAAGACCTGATCTCCACCATCAACGGATGCTCAATCGACTCTCCAGCCACTGCGTCCCATCAGAAGCGACGAGACTTGCCAGATCACAGATCGAACACATCTTTGCCTAAATTATGGACGCCTGAGATTTGAGTCATCTCAGTCCTACAGTATTTCTCCTACAGATGACAGGACAGACATAAAGGGACGCTCAATTCGAGACCCAAAGACATCTAAACACACCCAAAAAAGACACAATTTCATTTCCAGAGTCTCATCACTGACTTGACAAACATGAATGGTGGAAAGTCTACAGTGAACCAGACTTAGAGGAGTGAACCAGACATAGAGGAGAACTGATATGAAGGCAGCTGAGATTATTAGGAAATTGTGATACTTACTGCTGACTTTCATGTTCCCGAAGGCTGAAGGCTGCGGCACAGCAGGTTTGCAGCTTTCTGCAAAAGACGTGGTTCTGGGACGACCAGACATATTTTACCCAAATCTTCTCCTTGATTTTTTTTTCCTTTTTCTTCTTCCTAGTAACGGTTTAATCCTAAAGCACAAACGAGCTCTTCCCAGCGCCTCGTTCTTGTGACTGCGCCTTGTCCTCTTTCTCGGTTCTGTGCTAATCAGCTAAATTCTGTCAAAACCGAACGATTTTAGCTTTCCGTGTGTTTGTTTATCGAACCGCGATTAATCTGTCACTCAAACAAGCGAACGGTAACGGCGAAGCTCTACGTGAGAGAATAAACGACAAAATTCACACCGACAAAAAACCGTATTAGCAGAGTTAGCTAGCCGAGTTAGCTAGTTAGTTAGCTAGCTAGCTAGCAGGCAAGCAAGCTATACGAGCACAACACGGGCTTGTAAAATGAAGCTAAAACGATAAACAAAGCTAATTTGATCTTAGCTTCTTCTTGAGTTCGTTCAATTTCGACGTTAAATAAACTGAGGTAGCGAACTATGTTCCTCAAATGAAGCTAGCTAGCTGTGCTAACACCGACAGGCTCCATGCTCCATCCACTGGTTCGAGCTTTGCCCAGCGTTCAATAAAATAAAACAGAGAAAATATCAGTCGCGGAATAAAAACCGTTCATATTTTAACATCCAGAAACACGGAAACCCTGTCGGTGATGAATCCCGATAGTTAGCTGCCTGAAAGCCTTGTGGGAATCTTCAGATTAAAGCAGGCCGGTTACTGTATAAAAAAAAAGGCTGAATCCTGCCTTTCCTTTCCTTTCCTTTCCTTTCCTTTCCTCACCCCTCTCTTTCTCCGCCCGGAATGGGCCGTAAGGCTCCTTAACGCCGTTTGCGTAAGACTGCGTAATTGTGAACGAAAGCGCGCGCTTTTACGCAAAGTGACTGTTACGGGAATCGGGAACGTTGTGGACGCGCACGGTAGAGGCGCGGACCAATCATAAGCAGAGCGTGTGAGAAAGTGGGCGGGGCTAAACACCGACCTCTAGTGTTGAAGTGAATTGAAAGAGGCGGCGTTGCGGCAAAACTGATGACTGACAGCTCAGCTGTGTGCGTCCTGGAACACAAACGTGTGAAAGAATTGGGTTATTTTTTTATGCCTGTACATATATATTTTTTGATACTTGTGTTGTTTTACACGAAGTATCTCACAATTGTTCATAAAGGGGTATAAAGTGGTGTAGTGGGAAGCATCCAGGGTTCCCAGTGTTGATCCTTAGCTTTGGGTTACTGTTTGTGTTCACTTTTATATGACATCAATGTTTCCTCTGGGTTCCCTGGTTTCCTCGAACCTACAAGAACATGTGCTAGGTGGATTAGCTACACTAATTTGCACGTGTGGTGTGTGTGTGATTTGTGTGTTTGTGTGTGCGATGTGTATGTGTGTTTGTTTGTGTGTGGTGTGTGCATGCGCAATGTGTGTTTGTGCGCAATGTGTGTTTGTGTGCGTGCGCGATGTGTGTTTGTGTGTGTGCAATGTGTGTGTTTGTGTGTGGAAAGTGTTTGTGTGTGTGTGTGTGTGTGTAATGTGCCAGGGTGTATGCCTGCTTCAAATACAATGTTCCCATGATAGGCTCCAATATTCATCATGACCCTGACCCAGGATAAAATTCATTAATATGGCCTGTCTTACTAATCTTTTTTTTTAAATAAAACATCAATATTTAGCCTAAGTGTGGAATGTTTACATGCAATAATGTTTTGCTTCAGTGTGAAATCGATAGTCTGTATAGACAGATCAGGTATATGGATAATACAGATAAATCAATTGCTGAATTCATTTAAGTCTCTTTAATGTTTGAGTGAGCAAAGATGCCTTATCTGGTAAATATATTAAATCAATTTCTCCTGTTTCATTTTCTTTCCTTGCATCCTTTTTTTTTCTGTTCCTTCCCAAGGAGGAGCTAAGAAGTGCAAAATAGTAGCAAAGATTTTTCATTTTAATAATGTTAAGATAAACAAAAAAAAAATATCAAACTAATGTACAAAACAAAAGAAGAAAATTAATAAATGATACAATGAGCACATAATATAATGAAAATAATAAAAAAGCAACAGATGTTTAACACCAATTTTCACCGAAAGTGTTTAGTATTTTGTAGTTTACATCCATGTACAGTACATGTTTGTTGCAGTTAAATTATTTATTTGCAATTAAAATGTTAATTTTCCAGTTTTATTTTTCATAATTAATAAACCAAAATAATTATTTTAAAATAAGTTGTGGTGATAAAGTCATAGGAATAGTTCACGTAAACATTTTGGATCAGATTCATAAACAAAACACAACCACAAACATACAAAGAGGAATAAGAAATACACACATACACATACACACACACACACACACACACACACACACACACAAACACAAACATATACAAACATACACTCATACACATACCCACGAAAACACACATATACAAACACACACACATACAAACACACACATATACAAACACACACACACACACACACACATACAAACACACACATATACAAACACACACACATACATACAAACACACACATATACAAACACACACACATACATACAAACACACACACACACACATATACAAACACACACACATACATACAAACACACACATATACAAACACACACACATACATACAAACACACACACATACATACAAACACACACAAACACACACACAATACTATTTGTAATAGATAATTTTTAATTGACAAAAATATATGATGTTATATTCTTTCCATAATACGACAATAATTACAAATAAATGTAAAAAATAAATGTAAATAATTATTGGAGTGAATCGTGTTTTTATTTAACATATTTTACATTCGTTTTCTTCAAATATTATAAATAGTTTGAACAAACGGAAAACGTATTTACTTTTCCATTCCGAATTTTATAAAACACAATCGGACGGAAGTCGGGACCGGAAATAAAAAGCGCACCCGTAGCCATAACCAAGCGCAACCAATCAGATGCCACATAACCGACGTCCATTCATTCTTTTTGCGTCATCACGTCGATGTTGTGTACCGCGTCGGGGCAAAATGGCGGCTGTTCACGACGGACCGAGCGACATCGAGAGCGAGAAAGAAACAAAACCTGACGCTCTGAGCGACGAGTCGCCATCAAACCTGCCTGGAATAATGAGCGGGACGCTTTCTACGTCGCTTCACGGCTCCACAACGGCTTCTGCTGTAGCACCGAAGACAGAAGAGCAGCAGCAGACTTTACTCGCCGTGCTGCAGTTCTTAAAGAGGAACAAACTCACGGAGTCGGTGGATATTCTGCGGCGTGAGGCGGGTTTACAGGAAGAGCCGGAGGAGGATCGCGGGGCAGAAGCTGCAGCCCCGGGGCTCAACAGCGGCTGTGGGGACGCCAGCTCACTCCTCAGCAGGGTGTCTGCTCAAAGCGGCGCTCCGGCTAAAGGTGGGACTCAAACACTACACTACAGTGTAAACAGGTCGCTTTTGGACACCTACAGTGCACTAACTGTCGTGCAGAAGCTCTACGTCTTTATATACGTGTATACAGGATGCAGAGAAAGTGCTTAAGGTGTTTGATGACTGACCAGAAGGTCATGATTTCGAATCCCACGCCCACTGTTGGACCCCTTAACAACCCTTTCAGTTGCTCAGGTGTATAAATGTAAATAAATTGTAAGTCACTCTGGATCAAGGTGGGATTCAAACACCACACTACAGTATAAACAGGTCGAGTTTGGACACGTGCAGAAGCTCTATGTGTTTATATATACGTGTATACAGGATGCAGAGAAAGTGCTTAAGGTGTTTGATGACTGACCAGAAGATCATGAGTTCGAATCCCATGTCCAAACAAAGCCCTTAACAACCCTTTCAGTTGCTCAGGTGTATAAATGTAAATACATTGTAAGTCACTCTGGATAAAGGTGTCTGCTAAATACAAGAGATGTAAATCATAAAAGCGAACAAACTGATTTTTTTTTTTCAGTTATTAAAAAAAAATCATAAATAAACAAATACTCGAGGTTTGAGTTCGTGTCAGAGGTTCAGGGCAACTAACACATCAGTGGATTGGATTGATAAATAGAATCTGATACAGTTTGGATCACATTAATACATCCTAAGGTTGTTGTTTTGGGATCATTTTGTTTGAGAAGTAAATCTGACGTTCAGCCTGTTATTAGAATAAAGAGAACAAACATCTGAATGGTTATTTTAGGTGGAGACGACCAGCCAGATGTCAGCGTCGTCCTCTCGGCATACAGTCAGCAGGGGGATCCTTCGTTGTATCAGGTGTACTACAGCGGGCTGAAGAAGTTCATCGAGTCCGTGCTGGACTGCCACAGGGCCGAGCTGTCGCAGCTCTTCTACCCGCTCTTCGTGCACATGTACCTGGAGCTGGTTTACAACAACCATGAAACTGAAGCGAAGGCGTTTTTCGAAAAGTGAGTCTCGAAATGAAACGTCCAAAATACACAGTTACTTAGATGAGAGAAATTTCTTTCTGCTCAGTTCATGGATGGACGTCATGTCATCAGCTGTTCAGACAGAGATTAAACCTAGACTAATTTTAGAAAGGATAATGAACAGAATCTCATCTTAAGGTTCACTATGTGACGTCATGTACTTGTGCAGAGGTGAACACATCATCGATCTGTTATCTAGACCACTAAGCAAGTAAAAACTTATGTTAATCAGTGGCGTTTTGTGGTAGCCAGTGTTATAGAACAATAGAGTATATACTATTTAATTACGTGTGTTCATACAGACTAAGGGAAAACAAACAAGTGCGATTCTTATTCTCATCTAGCAAAGTTTCTAGTTTGTCACATGTATGTGAATGTGGCAAAAACATCTATGTCAGCTAATTTCCTGTGTCTCATCCCGGTCGTCCGTTTCAGGTTCAGCGGTGACCAGGAATGCTACTACCACGACGATCTGCACGTGCTTTCCGGCCTCACCAAGAAGGCGCACATGAAAGGCAACGAGACTCTGCTGGATTTCCGAACGAGTCGCTTCGTGCTGCGGATTTCCCGCGACTCCTACCAGCTGCTGAAGCGGCACCTTCAGGAGCGGCAGAACAACCAGATCTGGAACATCATCCAGGAGCACCTTTACATCGACATCTTCGATGGCATGCCACGCAGCAAGAATCAGATCGACAGCACGTCCGGCAGCCTGGCCGGAGAAGCAGTCCGAGAGGCCAACAAAGCTAAGGTGAGTCATGGGAATGATATGTTATTATTTATAATAGTACATATGATTGATAATAATTCTCAGATTGTGTATGTTATCAGATTATTTGATTGCCTTTTTTTTTTATAAGGCACATTGCATGATTCCACACCATGTGTGCATCTGTATGCATAAATATTACAACACGTTCACCAAATATTTCACAAGTTCGAAATGTGATCCTAGTTTCCATGTAATTTAGTTTCAAATAGTAATTCAGGCATTTGATGATTATTCCTGCATGAAGTTAGGTTGAAATTATAGAGCTTCAGTGTCTCTTGACAATCAGGATTGAGCAATATAAATAAAATAGAGAGAGAGAGAGAGAGAGAGAGAGAGATTTGAGCCATGACGTGTTCATCCAAAGTCGTCTCCCGCTCACGTGCGTCAAACATTAGAACAGATATAATAGAAAATAATTGTTTGTCTTCACTGGTTTCAAAGAAGAATCCTGTTCATGTAAATTAGTTTGCTGCAAAAAAACAAACAAAAAACAAGCATTTCTGGCTGCAACACTTGCAGGTGTACTACGGATTGCTGAAGGAGCCAGAGATCGAGGTCCCTCTCGACGATGAAGACGAAGAGGCCGAGAACGAAGAGGGCAAACCCAAGAAGAAGAAACCCAAGAAGGACAGCATGGGTTCAAAAAGCAAGAAGCAGGATCCCAACGCACCACAACAAAACAGGTGGGACTCATCAGCTGTATCTTGTGTGATGGGCTGAATTTTCTTCATAAACACCAACCAAATGCAGCATAAATAGACCAGAATATAATGGGACATCTGATCATTGTGTACTGGCTTGTTTTGTAGGATTCCTCTACCAGAACTGAAGGACTCTGATAAACTGGACAAAATCATGTACATGAAAGAGGCCACGAAGAGGCTTCGTCTGGGTGCTGAAACTCTGCCCTCCATATGCTTCTACTCATTCCTCAACGCTTACCAGGTACGATCACAGGAGCTCACAGGTCTAAGGTCAGGCTTCATTAGCAGTTATGTTGGTCCTAAAAATGAGTGACGTGAAGAAAAACAATCTAGGAAATGATAAATGATGTATACGTTATGAGGAATAGTGAATGGGGGGAAAAAAAGCAGAATTACATTGAGGAGTTTGGTTACAGTGATGGTCATCTTTTTGCTATCACAGAATTACAAGCGACATCGTGTGACATCATCATACTGCACATTCAGTTAAAGCTGGATTTACATTTACAGCATTTGGCAGACGCCCTTATCCAGAGCGACGTACATAAGTTTTTTTTTTGTGTACATAAGAGTACAGAGATGGGTTTAAGGCACATATTTGCAGTCAAACAAGAGTGAGAATTAAGGTATGGTAGAATATATCAAAACAGTACTAGACACTAATGTTACAATGTGAGAGAGAGATACTTACAAACCGCTACAGACCGAGAACCTTCGATTTTAAATAGGTAAGCCCTGCCCACAATTCACACCTTAAGGTAGACTGAAACTACTCCTGATTAATCAGCTGAGAGAACAACAAAGACCAACACTATAAAATCAACAATGGTATAGAATCTAACACAATTCAAATCACACTACTCTAGAACAAAGTGAGTTAAGCAGATAGTATACAAAAGTCAGGAACCTACTTTACCAGAAGACAATATATTCAAATGTGGATGTAGGTTACCTAGGCGTAGTCGGTTTATCTCTTAAAGCCATAGCTGCAGAATATATATATATGTGTGTGTGTGTGTGTGTGTGATTTCTGCACTGTGTCTGAGATGTTACCTGCTAATATGATCAGTGACACAAATAATCCCTACACAATCTAATCTGTATCATTTTATTAACCCACTATCATTATTAAATATCGTATACAGTCCATTTCTTCTCCCTCTTCACCTTTAGGTCATTTTCTCCTCAGCTAAAGAGATTCCTAACCCTCTTATATGTCCTCCTCACTTCTCCTAACACTTTTTGATCTTAAGAGCACTGTTAAAGGTCAAGATGCTAAGAACCTTTATGTGTACGGCCCCTGGTCTTGACTGAACATCCACGTAATTAGTTGAAATTGTATTTATTCTCATCGAGACTTCAGGTTTTACTCTTTAAACACATGATAAAGGGGGGAACCGTATTGCAGCTGAACTGATGTTGGATGTCTGATGGTAGGGTCTGACAGCCGTGGACGTTACAGACGACTCCAGTCTGATAGCCGGAGGCTTCGCCGATTCCACGGTGCGCGTGTGGAGCGTGACGCCCAAGAAACTCCGCAAGGTCAAATCCTCAGCAGGTGAGCTTAAGCTTCAACTACTTAACGACGGACCGATCGGCGTCGATCTAAATCTCTCCTAGTCACAATTCATTCAGCTTCTCTGCGACGGGGTTATTTTGCTCCGATCAGATTCACATCTCTGATCGTGACAGATTTTATCTAAAATCTGTAACTTGTAATTTGTCTTTCTTTCAGAACTCGGTCTCATAGACAAGGAGTCAGATGACGTGCTAGAAAGGATAATGGACGAAAAAACATCCAGCGAGTCCAAGATCCTGTACGGCCACAGCGGGCCAGTGTATGCCGTCAGCTTCAGTCCTGACAGGTTAGTGAAGCAGCTAAGCTGAATAATAACCCTGTCTGACAGGGCGAACTGTTCCTGTAACAGGAAAATGATCCACAACAGTGTATTGTGGTAATTATTTCAGTAAGAACACACCGTGAAGTGCTTTAGTTTATACCTACAGCAATCAAGAGGATTTCTAACAGGGTTTCTGGTGGTGTTTGTGACATTGACACACATCAGATCCTCTTGTTTTGTCTGTCAGGAATTATCTGCTGTCGAGTTCAGAAGACGGCACCATCAGGCTGTGGAGCTTGCAGACTTTCACCTGTCTGGTAGCTTATAAAGGACACAATTATCCAGTGTGGGACACTCAGTTCTCTCCACATGGATACTACTTTGTGTCTGGAGGACATGACAGAGTGGCACGGTAAGTGAGGCTGATTTGGGGTGAATTTTAATAAGATATGTTATGAAAAAGATATGATGTTTAAAAAAAAAAAATTATATCATCCATATTAAACGATCTTGTCGTTTCCTCGGCAGGTTATGGGCCACTGACCATCACCAGCCTCTGCGTATATTCGCCGGCCATCTCTCCGACGTCACCTGCACACGCTTCCACCCAAACTCTAACTACTTGTCCACGGGCTCAGCCGATCGCACCGTTCGCCTCTGGGACGTCCTGAACGGCAACTGCGTCCGCATTTTTACCGGACACAAGGTATGACTACAAGCAGTGTGCTAGAGCTGTAAGGAAAATATCACCCAGAGCCTTGGGTCAGAAGATCATTTTCTACATTGTAAGATAACAAACTTTTCAATATTGATGATCGTATTTTTATAGTTAACTAACTAACCAGTTATAGTTATTTGTTGCCATCAGTTTTGTTATACTAGCGTCCCTCCCAAAACAAAGAATTAATTAATTGAAAAATGCAGCTTGTCATAGCCACCTGAATGTGCAAACTCCCTCAGTGGGTTTTTTTTTTTCACCACCATTTCATTTCAATTATTTGTCCCCTTGTAGGGACCCGTCCACTCGCTGGCATTCTCACCGAACGGGAAGTTTCTGGCGTCTGGCTCAACCGACGGCCGGGTCCTGCTGTGGGACATTGGCCACGGACTCATGTTTGGCGATTTGAAGGGTCACAGCGACACCATCTATGCTCTCAAGTTCAGCAGAGATGGCGAGATCCTCGCCTCAGGTGTGTGTGCGCGGTCTTACGTGTCTATCAGAGTACGTCATCTCTTTGTGATAACTGGAAAATGAGAATTCCAGGCTGGATTACAACACATAGAAGTGTAGGAAAGACCCTGAAATGAACGAAATGCTATACAATACCCTTAAAGTGTTTTATCCAGAACAAAAAGTGCAGTTTCTGCACTTTATTCATCCCTAACCTATGATTTTTTTTATTTATTTTTATATTAGATATAGATAGATAGATAGATAGATAGATAGATAGATAGATAGATATCTCTCTCTCTCATAATGAATAAAGCTGAGGACAAGCAGGAGCTGAAATCTAGGCTGTCTGTATAACATCTAATCCACCGACGTTCTCTCCTCACTGCAGGCTCCATGGACAACACGCTCCGGCTGTGGGACGTCACCAGAGCCATCGACGACGTGGAAACGGACGATTTCACAGCAGCCACGGGTCACATTCACTTACCCGACAACTCTCAGGAGTTATTACTGGGAACGTATCTGACCAAATCCACCCCCGTCATCCACGTTCACTTCACCAGACGCAACCTGCTACTGGCTGCCGGCGCGTACACCTCCCAGTGATCCCAGTACAGCCGCACCGCTTCCAATCACCAAAACATGCAGCACTGCCTGCAGAAGAGCTCATAGGGTCTGTGTGGCTCGACTGCATCATGTTTATTAATGGGATATTAAAGTGAAGCAAATGAAACTTATGGACTTTACCACGTGTGTATTTCCATCAGTTCTACAGACACTGATACTTCACTGCCATACAGGTTTGTGAAGTCCTGAACTGTACAGTCTTTTATACTTGTGTAAATAAAACATCTTTTCATTGTTTGAGTTTGGAATAATTTTATTTAACATTGTGACTCAAGACAACTGGTTACTGAATCTTCATCCTGTACAGCAAAAATCACAAAACCTGGGGAAGAAAAAAAAAAAAAAAAAAAAGATTATGGGCCTGTCTATCATCAAGTATTCAAAATAAAAGCCAGTAACCTACCTTTTATAATACATTAGCTCGCTGTTACAGCCTTCTCCTTCTTGGGCTTCAGTTTGAA
Source organism: Tachysurus vachellii (assembly GCF_030014155.1). NCBI lineage: Eukaryota > Metazoa > Chordata > Actinopteri > Siluriformes > Bagridae > Tachysurus > Tachysurus vachellii. The sequence continues at coordinate 8,092,286 of NC_083483.1, read as the reverse complement.
GAACAGGATAATGGCAGCGATGCTGGCATATGTGGCCAAGACACACTGTACAGGAAAGCAATTATTAATGAAAACATTTCCCTAAAAGAAGCCTTAATCCAAATACTCTGCTGAAATAACACTAATATTTACTGTAACAAACTCACTGACAATGTATTGGTAAAGTCAGTGATGGTTCGAGGATAGAGGACTTTTAATCCCACAGAATTTGTTACACTTTGTGTAGTTTTTCCCCAAAATATTAAGAAATAAGTCATTTAAACCACAGCAACCTTAGACAATTATGATCCTAGGTTAAGCAACATGGCCTTTGTCCTTTGATCTTCATGTCTGTCCACCAGGGCGAAGGCCGCCACCCGCTCCCCCTGCCACCAGAGCGAAAACCACCCGCTCCCGCTGCCACCAAGGCGAAGGCCGCAGCCCGCTCCCCCTGCCACCAGAGCGAAAACCACCCGCTCCCGCTGCCACCAAGGCGAAGGCCGCAGCCCGCTCCCCTGCCACCAAGGCGAAGGCCGCAGCCCGCTCCCCCTGCCACCAGGGTGAAGACCACCCGCTCCCCCTGCCACCAGGGTGAAGACCACCCTCTCCCCCTGCCACCAGGGTGAAGACCACCCGCTCCCCCTGCCACCAGGGTGAAGACCACCCGCTCCCCCTGCCACCAGGGTGAAGACCACCCGCTCCCCCTGCCACCAGGGTGAAGACCACCCTCTCCCCCTGCCACCAGGGTGAAGACCACCCTCTCCCCCTGCCACCAGGGTGAAGACCACCCGCTCCCCTTAAATAAAAAAAGTGTAAGTGATCTAATGAGACTTTTACACATCAGTGATTTATGAATAACTGAAAAATCATTATTATTGGTACGTTGTGGTGTCAATTAATTCAACACTCTGGGACATGCTGTTATTAGAACATACTAATGTTTGTGGTACTAATAAGGTAAGGTTTGTGCTACACACACACACACACACACACACACACACACACACACACACACACACACACACACACACACACACCCTGACAGACGTCCTGCAGTGTTTTATTAAATAACGTGGAGAAGGAGAAGGTCATGACTTACATTCCTCCTTCCTGTGATGGTGTAGGAGTTGAAGTACTTGGCGATGCCTGTGAATTGGTGTGTCCCGGAGTCGTGACCAGCCATGATGCTAAAGTGTAAAACATGATAAATAAATGTTAAAGCTGTGAACTTCAGACAAACACAAACAACCCACAGATCACCACAGACACAAGTCAAGCCGAGCAACTACATCTCTACAATATGGGAAACGTCTTTAAATACAAATGACTTTAATTATTAAATGATCAAAATAACTTATAAAAAAAAAAAGTGAAATCTCCATAATATTATACTGATCAGTTAGCGGCTAATGCTAATATGCTAACATGCTAACAGCACTGTATCCTACGCATTATTTTCCTTCTTTAACATAATTTAATACGTTTTAACAAACTATAAAAAGTAAAAAAATAAATAAATAACGTATCTATATCTTAAATATTCATTTAAAATATTGAATTACTCGCCTCGCGAATTAAACCTCTTCTCCGACTGAACTGGTGTCCTTCAAGCAGTGAGTGTTCAACAGGAAGTCCCGCCCCTTTCATGACCTGTTGAAATACGCGATGGTGATTGGTCTAGCCTGGAAACTCTTCTAACGTCTATCATACTAATTCTTTTCTCCTATTAGTCTTTTTTTTTTTACTAGCTCGACTCGGGTTGTTTGTTTCCGGGTCACAAACATGGCACGCTTTTGAGAAGAACATGTGAGTCTGTGAACGTGGGATCAGATTTGAGGAGTCATTAAAAACGATCCGGTTTAAGATTGTAAGTGATTATTAACACGTATCGTTTTGTGCTTTTGTGTCGTTGCTGTAAAGCAGCATGTTGTTTACACGATGTGGAGATTTTGGGCTCCTTTTTAAATAACTGTAAACAATTCAGAGTAAAATAAAATGTCCTGTTTGTGATCCTTCTGATCTGATGGCTGTAATGTAATAAACCTTGTGGTTTCATCTGAAAGAGGGATTTTATTTGGTCTGTACAGACATCTGTGTTAAAGCACCATGGCGGCAGAAGAAGATTTCCCTCGTGGTGGAGCAGTGAAGAAAACATCTGAGCAGAAAACTGCTAAAACTAACAAGTTTCGAGTGGAAGTGGACAATCTCTTCGAGGTTTGTGATGATGAAGATGAAGATGATGTTTATGTTGTTGTTGTTGTTGATGATGATGATGTTTATGTTGTTAAAGATGATGTTGATGATGATGATGTTTATGTTGTTGATGATGATGATGATGAAACTTACAAAAACTGTTCTTCTAAGTAGACTGGGTAGCCTAGTGGTTATGGCATCAGATTACTGACCAGAAGGTCATGAGTTCAAATCCCAGGTCCACTGCTGGGCCCCTGAACAAGGCCCTTAACCCTCAATTGTTCAGTTGTATAAATGAAAATAAATTGTAAGTCATTCTGGGTAAAGGTGTCTGCTAAATGCCAGAAATGTAAACGTAAGTAGTCAAGAAGCTTTTATTGTGATTTCATCCATATATAGCTGTTACAGTACACAGTGAAATGAGACGTTTCTCCAGGACCAGAGTGCTACATAGAACAATGACAGAGCTATAAGGACTTAGTAAGTTAGAGCTATGAGTTTAGTATTAATCTTTAGGTGTAGGATCAGATTGTAAAGGCTTCGGTGAAGCTGCAGTGAAGCCGTGTTATTGACTTGATTACAGAATGTAACTTTTTTTTTCATTAAAAAAAATCAAATCAGTTTGGAAGTCTCAAAAAATGGAAGGCTCGGGTGTAAACGTAGTTTTCGTTTATACCCTACAGACTCGAGAGCCGGTAGTGAAGAAGAAGAAGAAGAAAGGTGTGAGAAAGGATGAAGATGAAAATCCAGCCAAAAGGCAGAAAACTGAAGGTGGTCTGAAGCTGAACACAACGACCAGCACGGAGATCCTGCATATGAAGGTAACAGCTGATCAGGCAGTGCTTTTTTTTCCCCTGACGACGCAAAGGACGTTGCTGTCGCTTGGCCGCCTTGACACGTGCAGCAGCACAAATCATTGTACAAGTCTCTGTGACTAAACATTGTGTGAAAATGTCCACCAACTAATTGTTTACGTGTTGCAGTCGCTCCTAAGCTGTAAATGTAAATAATGAGGTTTGAGCTTGCACAAAATTCTGAAAGATTTGATCCCCTTGTGCTACAACGCTACATCTTTTTTTTTTTTTTTATTCCTCCTCTTTCAGAATCTGAAGCTGGGCACGGTGCTGCTCGGCTGTGTGAGGGAGATCTTAAACTTTGAAGTTGTGCTCGGTCTCCCCAGTGGAATGAAAGGCTACATGCCCATCTCGAGCATTTCTGATGCCTACACGAAGATCCTGAGCAGCGCGCTGGACTCTGGGACAGACCTCGAGGTAAACAGGTCATGACTAATACTCAGAATTCAGATTATTAATCATACAATAATCATCCATACGACGCTGCACCGTCTCAGTCGGATCTGTTCCTTTTTTTTTGTTGCCATGGTTTCTGTGTACAGGATCTTGTGTCCCCTGCCCACCTCCTCACCCCGGGGCAGTTGGTCAGATGTGTGGTGACGACGCTGGATCTGTCCAAGCAGGGCTTTGTCTGTCTCAGACTGTCCATCAACCCCAAAGACGTCAACAAGGAGCTGAACTCCAGCTCTCTGAAAGCAGGCATGGTGAGAGACGCTCATGATTTTTCACAGTAAACACGAGAGAAGTGACGGTTTATTCAAATCAACACAATGAAATGATCCTATGCACGAAATATCAATGCGTGTTGCGTAACCGATTACTGGTGCACTGAGGAGGAAGAGATAGAGAGAGAGAAAATTAGAGCTGACTGTGAGAAGAATGGAGAAATGCAGAGAGGAGAAAAGGACAGGACAGGGAGGAGAAGTGAGAGAAAAGAGGAGAGAAAGGTCAGGAGGGGAGGGAAGAGAAAGGAGAGGAGAAAGAAGAGAGCGCAAGGAAGAGGAAAAGGGAAGAGAGTAGAGAAAGGAGAGGAGATGGCGGAGAAAGGTCAGGAGTGGAGAGAGGAGAAGAGGAAAAAAGAGAGTAGAGGAGAATGGAAGAGTGTTAAAATGAGAAAAGAAGAGTGGAGAGACTTTAGCAGGCCATGAAGCGTTCACGGTGAAGTCTGTAACACACACACACACACACACACTCTGCTCCACTGCACACAGTCTGTGTGATCATTCATCTCTTCTCCTGCCATCTTTGTGTGGGATTATTCAGGTTCTTCAGGTTTCTTGGCTATTGTTTGGGATCGTCAGATTCTCGCTGGTGTTCAGATCTGGACTTGGCCAGTGTAGATCATTCAGCTTCTTTCTGTCCTGCGTTGCTCAGGCGTTGTGTTCGGGACGATTGTTCTGCAGAATGCTGATGTTTTTCAAACACACTGTATTGAGAAATGAGAGATGAATGAATGAATGAATGAATAAAGAGAGCGACAGAGTGATGGACGGATTCTTCTGTGTGCTTGTAGACTCTCGGTGGCTGTGTGGAGAGCGTTGAGGATCACGGTTACCTGATAGACATCGGAGTGAGTGGAACCAAAGCTTTTCTGCCCAAAGATGAAACTGTCACAGCAAAAAAAGGTACAAAGTAATTCAGTAAAAACTGTTAAGATCTTGTGACGCTCGTAAAAGTGGAATCGTAGCAGACGATGAGAAATGTGTGTGTTTCGCGTTTCTCAGATCTGAAGGTGGGTCAGTACGTGACGGCCAAGCTGGAGGAGGTGAAGAACGAGGGAAGGGTGGTGCGGCTTTCTGTCAATCCTACTGTGGTTAATCAAACCTGCGCAGAGACGAATCACGGCTGGACGCTGAGTAACCTCTTACCTGGGCTGCTGGTCCAAGTCTGCATCAGGAAGGTAACACAGGAGATTATTAGCACCTTCTAGATCACCTTTGTTTGTTCATTGTTTTTATTTATTGCTGCTGTTTTGTGCAGTAATACTCCACATATCTCTGTATCTGTATCTCACAACATTCCTCTTCCACGTTATGGTACTCGTTACACCTCGTTGTGGAAATGAATGATGTCGTCGTCTCAAACACACGTTCAGGTAACTTTACATCCAGAATAAGTCTCGACCGAGTACGAGCTGTGTTCTCGTTCATGGGAATCGTTTTAATTCCAGAGACAACTGAACTCGCACCACCTCCTACCTGCAGTCTGGGGTTCAGTACAACGCTGCCCTTCCCGGGCCGCGTTCAATTATATCCTGCTCTGTTTCAGACTAAACTGCCAGTGTGAAAGCCTCCATAAGCTCAGAAGTAACCAACATAGCAACAAGAAAATCCTAGCAGGAAAACAGAACTTTATTTATTTATTTATTTATTTATTTATGAATCTGGTCTAAGTTGATGAACAGGACAGGGCTAATGTTTGAACAGCATAAACATTAAAACAGCTTTTTTTTATTTATTTTTTTTTTTTTAATAAGATTTGCTGTAAAATGGAAATTAGCACATGCCTGGTCTACATTCCACCGCATGTCTATATAACGTTACACTTAATAATAATCGTAATAATAATACAGTATTTATGTAATAATCTACAGTGAGGCAGCACAGTTTATAGTCTTATAGACTGGACTTAAAACTTGTATTTTTGCCATGACAGGAAGAAAAAAAAACTTCTAATAATTTTTATATTATTGTTGTTGTTTATGGGGGGCACGGTGGCTTAGTGGTTAGCACGTTCGCCTCACACCTCCAGGGTCGGGGTTCGATTCCCACCTCCACCTTGTGTGTGTGGAGTTTGCATGTTCTCCCCGTGCCTCGGGGTTTCCTCCGGGTACTCCGGTTTCCTCCCCCGGTCCAAAGACATGCATGGTAGGTTGATTGGCATCTCTGGAAAATTGTCCGTAGTGTGTGATTGTGTGAGTGAATGAGAGTGTGTGTGTGCCCTGTGATGGGTTGGCACTCCGTCCAGGGTGTATCCTGCCTTGATGCCCGATGACGCCTGAGATAGGCACAGGCTCCCCGTGACCCGAGGTAGTTTGGATAAGCGGTAGAAAATGAATGAATGAATGGATGTTGTTGTTTATTATAATAACAATATTATTATTATTATTATTATTATTATTATTATTATTATATTAATCAATTACCAGGCATGTGCTAATTCTATTTTACCACAAATTTTATTTAAAAAAAAAAAAAAAAAAAAGTTTGAGGTGTGTGTGTGTGTTTGTGTATGTGTGTGTGTGTTAGGTAACACACTGTGGTCACTTGTATTCCTTCATCACGGTGTCTCCTAGGGCAGCTCCTACATTTTTGTTCCCCAACTAAACCTCCTTGTTGGCTCAAAAGACCGACATATCTAAATTCACATCCTCCCCGAGATAAGTCCAGTGTAATACACTGTAAATACATGTGACGTAGCTTACTGTAAAACTGTAGTTTTTAATTTTCCCGAAGTCTCCCAGAGCATCAGATGAAATCTCTGCGGTGAAGTGAACAGGTCTTTAACAGATCAGTCTGAACATGGTTTAATCTGCTGCCTTTTCTTTACACAGGTAACGACTCACGGCCTGATCGTAACATTCCTCTCAAATTATACCGGCCTGGTGGACTTCATGCACGTCGACCCTGATAAATTGGCCACGTACAAAGTCGGGGACGAGGTAAGAATCCGGAAAAAACTTTTTTTTATTATTTTCAAAATCTCTGTGAACTATTGAATATTTTCAGAATGTTTAAATCTTGCTCTCAGGTGAAAGCTCGTGTCCTGTATGTGGACCCGTCGTCTCGTCTGGTGGGTCTTTCCCTGCGCAGCTACCTCCTATCACCAGGGGGCGGTATGTTAGACATCGTGACGAATGAGAGAACAGGGGAGGTGCTGAAGGGCTGCAAGATGACTGCTGTACACCACCAATCCGGAGCCATGATGGAGCTGCCGGACGGGACCACGGCCTTCGTGCACGTGAGTAACACCACCACCAGGCTCCGCCCACATGCAGCTGCTAGTAGGTGTGAGTAGGTGTCAGTAAATCCCAGGGGTTTCGTTACAACGACGTAAAGTGGGCGTGTTTCCCGAGGTCTTGGAAAAAACACCTTCTTTCAAAAAAAAACCAGCATACTACGAAGGACAAAACAGTCATACAGGTAGATTTATTTTAGAAAACAAATAAACAACCAAAAACTACGGTTAGGGTTAGATTATCAAATAGGCCACGCCTACCCGATGACGCAATATCAGAAATATGTCATCTCAATTCTGCGTCCTGTAACTATTAGGTGCTGTGAGGCTTCAGGAGTCTGTCCCGTCCTTACCAGTTAAACCAGTGCAGTAGTAAACTGGACCAGTTCATGATACATTTACATTTACAGCATTTAGCAGACACCCTTATCCAGAGTGACTTACAACTGAGGGTTAAGGGCCTTGCTCAGGGGCCCAGCAGTGGCAGCTTGGTGGACCTGGTGTTCGAACCCATGACCTTCCGATCAGTAGCCCAACACCTTAACCACTGAGCTACCACATCCCATGATCCAAGACCTGATGTTAGACTTGTGCAATGTTTCTAGCACTTATAAACATTATATACAGAAAATGAGACCGATATAACAGAGTTTCCTGGACATTGTTTGACGTAGCAGGTCTGTAGGAATGTGAGTGAATGTGTAGAAATGTCCTGCACTGTCTGCACATGGAAACTCATTACGCATTAAATGTTCAGATCTTTTCGTGTGTCTGTGAGGCATCAAAGTTTCTGTCTTTTCTGTCTCGCAGAAAAGCCATCTGAAAGAATCCAAAGGGGAATTTAACCCAAACCGACTCCTCGCTCAGCCTGAACACACACTGAGAATATTAGACTACAGCCCAATGGAGCAGATCTACATGGCCACGCTGCGCAAGTGAGTAACTGTGTGTATGTGTGTCCGCTGTGCGTGTCCGCTGTGCGTGTCCGCTGTGCGTGTCCGCTGTGCGTGTCCGCTGTGCGTGTCCGCTGTGCGTGTCCGCTGTGCGTGCGTGCGTGTCCGCTGTGTGTGCGTGCGTGTCCGCTGTGTGTGTCCGCTGTGCGTGCGTGCGTGTCCGCTGTGTGTGCGTGTGTGTCCGCTGTGCGTGTCCGCTGTGCGTGCGTGTGTGTCTGCTGTGCGTGTCCGCTGTGCGTGCGTGTGTGTCCGCTGTGCGTGTCCGCTGTGCGTGTCCGCTGTGCGTGTCCGCTGTGCGTGTGCGTGTCCGCTGAGCGTGTCCGCTGAGCGTGTCCGCTGAGCGTGTCCGCTGAGCGTGTCCGCTGAGCGTGTCCGCTGTGTCCGTCCTCTGTGTGTGTCCTCTGTGTGTGTCCGCTGCGTGTCCGCTGCGTGTCCGCTGCGCGTGTCCGCTGTACGTGTCCGCCTGCTGTGTCCACTGTGTGTGTGTGTGTGGTGTGTGTGTGTGTGTGTCCGCTGTGTCCTCTGTGTGTGTGGTGTGTGTGTGTGTTTGTTAAGACAGTTTAAAGATGATCTATTTTGACTTTGAGCCCTTGTCTTACAGAGCAGTTATCGAAATGCCTTTCTTCAGCTATCAGGATATTAAAGCAGGACAGACAGTCCAGGTGAGGAGCTCTGAACCTGCCACATCATCATTATTCCTCACTGTGTAAAGAGAAGTGCTGCGTATTCTTACCTGTGTGTGTGTGCGTGCATCTGTGTGTGTGTGCGTGTGTGTGTTTTCAGGGCACGGTGCTGAGCCTGGAAAAGTACGGCTTGCATGTGAAAATCACAGACCACATTAAAGGCCTCGTTCCTAGAATTCACCTGGCGGACATCATCCTCACCAACCCTGAAAAAAAGTACAAGGAAGGCATGAGGATCAAATGTAAAGTGAGTCCCTGTCTATCGGCTTATCCGAACGCTCTCCTACTAATATCACGTCATTTCTCATGTCACGTCAGTCACAGACACAAAATACATCCTTCTGAAAATAAAACCTTACCCACAAATCGTCTAATCCTTAACATCTGTTAATACGTAAACATGGAACAAATGAGTTCTTGGGTAGAAAAATCACAAACTTGCTTGTGGTTTGTTTCCAGGTTTTATCAGTGGACCCCCAAAATAAAAAGATCACTCTGAGCAGGAAAAAAGCTCTGATGGAGTCTCCGCTGCCCGTGTTCCTGACGTACAGAGACGCTCGTGTGGGGCTCGTCTCCCACGGCTTCATCGTCTGCATCAAGGATTTTGGTTGCATCGTAAGATTTTTAGGCGAGGTTAAGGGCCTGGTGCCGACGTCCGAGCTGACCTCGGAGCCCTGCGACAACCCACAGGGTCTTTTTTACATAGGACAGGTTAGAAAACTGATTTACTGCTTTACTCGCCATCTTTTTTTCTAAACATACAGTCAATCATTATCATGTAATAATCTGGACATGTCAGTCTCCGGGCTTTGCATTACACGACACTCAGATGTTCTTAAGTGTTGTATAATCTGCTCGCTGTCCAGCTGTAAAAGTGCAATTTTGTCAAAGTTGCTGGAATCTAAATAAAAGATAATGCGTAAACTTGAACAATTCAGCACACAATGTTAACGTGTAAACAGCACTAGAACAAACAAATGGGGGAAAAAATTCCCAAACTCTGAGGAATGAAGTTTGTTTATTTAAACGCTATGGACTCTGAGCACTATGAGCACTATTGACTTCGTTGGTTGTATATTTAGTTGTGACACAAATGAACAGAGCATCAGGCTGTAATGTAACATAATGTATTCTTTAATCATTTGTTCGCTTTAATTTTTAGCATTTTTGTTTTCTTCATTTTGCATTTTGCGAATAATGTTTGTCAGACTTTCAAGACTATTTGTTTTGGATTTATTATTATTTATTTATCTATTTATTTATATAAATTTTTATTTTATTGTTTAATTTTATTTATTTAAATTTACTTTAATTTTTTTTTTTTTTTTTTTAATTATTTATTTGTTTTTAAAAAATGCATTTTAATTTTTATTTTTGTTGCACTATTGAACAGGTGGTGAAAGCCAAAGTGCTTAAGTGTGACGCTGACAAGGAGAAACTGCTCCTGTCCTTTAAAGCAGTGACCGCGAGAGACATCGAGAAGGTCCAGCGTGTCAAGTTCAACTTTGAATTCGGAAAGGTCGAGTATCACAGAAGGTTCTTCTAGTTTTCATTGAAACTCATGAAATGTACAGATTAAACTTGGTCCGTGTTTAATAAAGTGTCATTAAATCTGTACTCGTGTGATTTCGTTTTTTTTTTTTTTTTTTTTTTTTTTACACTTCTCTTCTTTTTCTTTGTTCTTCTTCAGAAAGTGGAAGTGATTGTACAAAAGAAATCCCAGACTTGTCTTGAAGTGTCTATTCTCCCAGAAGACATGCCGGCTCTGCTTCCCACACCGCACCTCTCTGACCACATGTCCAACTGCTCTCTGCTGTGGACGGCGCTCCAGGAGGGAGACACCATCTCGAACGTTGTGTGTCTGAGACGAGACAAAGAAAGCATCGTATCCTCTTTTAGTTAATTAGAGATGTTTGACGTTTGCTGCATTCGTGTATAATGTACTGTCGTGTATATCCCATAATTCCCTGCATCGTCTCTGGCACCGTTGCTATGAAACCTTTTCTTTACCTTTTATTATACATATCAAACCCCTGCCTTATAAAGCTACAGACTTAACAACAGCGAAGCATTAAAACCTTTACTGTTCACTCCTGGACTCGTATTCATAAGGATTGTAAGACTGTTCCTAATTTAGCTTAAAAGTGTCTAACTAGGAATCTTATCTTAAGAGTGATTCTCAGAGCAACTCTGAACAAGGAAGATAGAAACACTTTTATCTTAGACAGGGGGCGGGGCTTAACCTTTTACTGGGTATGACGCATTCGTTTGAAGACTGTGATTGGTTGTCCAATAAAAAAAATTAGAAGCGCTCTTAAAATCTGGTCTATTATAAACCTTCACTTTGTCTTTATGTTAAGATATTTGAGGCTATATAGTGTAGGGATTACGTTCATGACCGATCTTATTAGAGATGTTCTAATATCTGTATGTTATAAATGTAATAAATGTAAATATCTCTGACACAGTGCAGAAATGTCATAGAGACAAATTAGATCATTTCTGCCGCTGTGGTATTTCGGCTCTATTTCGGAGATGTTCGTGTATTTTCCGTCTGTCCGTCCGTGCGTGCGTACATATGTGTGTGTATGTGTGTGTGTGTGTATATGTGTATATGTGTGATAGATATATATATGCGCGCGTACATATATACGTGTGTGTGTGTATATGTGTATATACACACATGTATATATGTACGCATATATATATATGCGCGTACGTGTGTGTATGTGTATATGTATGTATGTGTGTATATATATATATATATATATATATATATATATATATATATATATGAGCGCGTACATATATACGTGTGTGTGTGTGTGTATGTGTCATTTCTGCACTGTGTCTGAGATGTTACCTCTAATATGATCAGTGACACAAATAATCCCTACACAATCTAATCTGTATCATTTTATTAACCCACTATCATTATTAAAGTATACAGTCCATTTCCTCTCCCTCTTCACCTTTAGGTCATTTTCTCCTCAGCTAAAGAGATTCCTAACCCTCTTATATGTCCTCCTCACTTCTCCTAACACTTTTTGGTCTTAAAAGCTCTTTTAAAGGTTAAGATGCTTTATGAATAACTTTTATCGTTACTAGGATCTTCTGTTTAATCTGAAGAATTAAAGAACTCTTAATTAAGAGAACTCTCTTATTAAAGAGCAGTTTTCATGAACACGAGCCCAGGAGTAAGTTTTAATTCTGCTCTTTTTACTATTTCGACTTTGTGCGTCATCCCATAAAAATAAATCCATAGCAATGCGTGATTTGCCGGAATCGAATTTCAGAAGCAAAATGCACTAGACGGATTGAAGCTTTCCTGGCTTTTCAAATCCTCTTCTCATTTTTTGATGATTCGGTATCATTCGATTCGAGAGCGTTTCTCACTTTCAGGTCGTTTTTGCTGCCTTATGCTGCTTCCCGGTGCCTGAAGTGTGTGTTTCGTTCTCATTGACCACGAACCTTGCTGAGTATCCTGCTAAATGTTTGTTTATCGATCGATCCGTTTATCTCAGCTTAATTTTTCCAACTCGCTAAGCTAACCCTTAAGCCCTTTACTGAGGGAGGGCTGAAAGTAGTGCATCGTTTTGTGTTGTCTTGCAAAATGTTCACAATTGAATAGAAACACAACTAGCTATAGATATCGTTATAGAGTTTCCTGATGCAGCTGGTGTCACATGACCGCCGTTCGACTCGATATTTTTTCCGTAGGCGTCTCAGTAAAAGTCGGTAGATGTTTTGAGTTTAGAAGAGAATGTTGGAAAACGCTTCCTGTTATCATTTGTTCTTTAACCAGGATGTACAGATTCTCAGTAAGAAGCCGTCTGTGATTGTGGCTCTAGAGGCAGAAAACTTGGTATCGTCCTTCTCAGAGCTGCAGGTGGGGACGGAGATGCTGGGCTGGGTGAAGAGCATCATGTCCTACGGCGTCTTTGTCGACTTCCCTCACGGCTTGTTTGGCCTCGCACCCAAAGCTGTGAGTCTCCACTTAATTCTGAATTATTTCTTATTTTTTTTTAGTTGGAAATGAAACCGTTCTTACGTTCCGTCATATCAGAAGAAGCTGATATATAATTCACGATTAACGAAGAAAGTCAGAACATCCACAGAATAAAACGGAAGGTGAAGATGAATCCTGATGTTTTGTTGTAATCTGCTGTCTAGACTATGAGCGATAAGTTCGTCACAGACACTGCAGGAGTGTTTGAGGTCGGGCAGACGGTATTAGCCAAGGTGACCAACTTGGATGAGGAGAAACGTCGGTTTTTGATCAGCCTGAAGGTGTCGGACGTGAGCTGGTCAGAGAACGACGCCAAGGCCAGACTGATCCAGGGTCAGAGCGAAAGAACGTCCGTGTACGACGCGATGACCTCGAGAGGTAAGAGACGAGTGAATAAAAGTGAAGGGAAATAAATACTGCAGTAGATCATGTTCAGTTAGTTTGGATCATCAGATCCTACACTTATAGTCTTCTGGAAGAGATCAAATGTATACAGAATTTGCTAATCATGAGTTTAGCTTGTGTTTCATGGAAAGTAATAAAAATCCTACAAACCTCTTGTTTAAACTTTTCATATTTAGCTAAGTGCTAAGGTAGCTTAGTGGTTAAAGTGTTGGATTACCAACCAGATGGTTGTGAGTTCGAATCCCAGGTCCACTAAGCTGCCATCGTACAGCATTTTTGTTGGAGAAAAATGACACTGAGCTGAAATGTACTTGTTCAGGTTATGCTTTTTAGAGAGATGATCCATAATATGAGCACAGGTTCCTAATTTTTATGTTTAAAAGAATCTTTAAAGTCTTAAAAAAAAAGCATATGAGAGCACATTTGAGTCGACTGTATAGCATTCGGATGTCTCTCTCTTCTTCTCCTCCCAGGCGACTCGGACTTGCTGCAGCAGCTCTCGTCTGTTTCGCTCGGGGATAAACTGAAGATGACCGTGGACGTGACACGAGAGGACGGCTCGGTCGTCCTGACCTCAGATCAGCTCAGCTACGCCACAGTGCTGGCCTCCAAATACCACGTAGCAGGTCAGTATGTCAGCTAAGACACACCGTGCATACGTTCACTCTGACCTCAAAGCTTTGACTAACAATTCGTTCGTGGATGTTGGGACCGTTGTAGATGTCAACACCACTCCAGGCAATCAGGTCACCGCTGTAGTGCTTCACGTTGACTTTTTGACCTCTGAAGTCCATGTGTCCCTTCTGCCTGATCTCACGGTGAAGAAGAAAAAGGTGAGTAGAAACAGAAACAAATCTTTACCTTGTTAATTACTAAACCAGGTCTGTTTCTAGGTCGATTTTGTGTATTAAAGCAGGCTTGTGTCTAGTTGTTTTGCAGCAGATGATCATCTTAAAGCGGCAGTATGACTTTTCTGCTATAAGGCTTCTGCTACATTAAAGAAAATAAAAATTAGTTTATTCTCATCCTTTTTTTGGTGAAGCTATGCATGTCTTGAACCGTGTGTTTTTAAGAATTAGCGTGCAGCCGAACAGCTCTGTTTAAAATTGTGTGCTACTTATTTCGGGACCAGAAAAATGTAAACTAAAACCTAAAATGAAAAAATGAGTGAGACCAATTGCAGGCATGATTTTGCAAAGCATAGTTTTTCAAAAGTAGCTGTAACTGGAAGTGATTGTTCAGGTTTAGGAAGAACCTTTAAAAGTTACAAACAGTCGCTTTAACAGATATACTGTATGCTTGATTTCTAGAAATGAAATGGCAAATAAAAAGATATGCAGGCTTTGATTTGAGGATTTAAAACGGCAGGTAGACGAGGTTCTTTTAGTCTAATTGAATCTTTTTTTTATGTTTATATTTGTCATGTAGAAGAAAGTAAGAAATAGTTGAGGCAGAGACTTGTTTTCTGGGAGATCGTATGCCCTCGGGTATTAGTTTAGGTGTATGAGTGCAGGCAGGCTCAGGCAGGAGTCATGTCATGGGGTATTAGACTAGATGGATAGATCAAAGCAGGTTTTCCGTCTATGGTGATTGTTTGTTTTTTCACCATAGATGATACATTACATACTAATATATAGTTTTAAACTTGTATTCTGTTTTCTGTTACAGTTAACAGCTGACTCCCAGCACACCGCTACAGTCCAGTACATGGACAAAGACTTTGCCGTAATCTCATTGGGCAACACCGGTCACCTGACTGTGATTTTGACATCCGACCACTTAAACGAAACGTTCAGCTCTGATTCAGAAAAGCTGACCGTGGGTCGTAACGTAACCGTGAGCGTAACCGACCCGTGCTGTGAACATCTGGGTGGACGAGCCCTCGTGGTTAAACAAGCCAAAAGCAGCGCTTCTCGGAACCGAGGCGGAGTGCACAAATACAAGCCCGGGGACTTTGTGACGGCAAAGATTAAGACCATAAAACCTCTGTGTGTACTCGTAACTTTGCCGGATGGAGTCACGGGCAGCGTGCATGTTTCTCAGATCAGTGAATCGCCCAAAGTTGGAGGATTCCCCACGTCGTCCCTGAAGGTCGGGGCTGAAGTTAAGGGCAGGGTCATTGGTGCTCGTGACATCCACAACCACAGGTAAGGCGTTTGTTTGTTTGTTTGTTTGTTTGTTTGTTTGTTTGTTTTATGCCGATTATGGGTACACGGTGGTTAACCTCTCACCTCCGCGATGGGGTTTTGCTTCCCTCCTCCATCCTGTGATGTTCTCCCTGTGCTTCGGGGGTTTTCTCTGGGTTCTCCGCCTTACATCCTCTGTCCCAAAGGCGTCCAATTGTAGGCTGTTTGGCTTCTTTACATTGTGTGTTAGTTTGTGCATAATTGTACCTTGTATCCCGAGTCCCCTGGGATAGACTTCAGGCTCCTCAGACCCTCCCTTGGATAGATGGATGTCTGAATGAAAACAATGATCACTTGCTTGTTTTTTGCTCTACAGGTTTCTCCCCATCAGCCACCCCAACTTTGTCTTCTCTCAGCCTGAGCTCACGCTTCTCCCCAGGTACAGAACACAAAGTTAACACCATCCCATGGTTTCTGTACCAATTTCATTACATTAATACAGCTTTCTTTCAGTAAACTGGACGATAGCATACCTGCAGCGTCACTGGAGAACAAGCCTGACCCACAGAGCTTTAAATCTGGACAGGAGGTCATGTGCTATGTATCTAAAGTAAGCAGGACGTTTGTGTTAATGTGATATATTATATAGATATAAAAATATTATTGTTTGTTTTAAACATGTGTTTCTTTGGTACAGTACGTTCAGAAGTCAAAGTGTCTCGAGGTTGCCGTGTTTCCGAACATTTTTGGATTTGTGGACTTGCTGGCTATGATCACTAAACCTAAAGTGAGTAAACATGTTCTGACTAGATTGATATCGATTTTTATAGATATCTACAGTATATAGATAGATTTTAATTGTCGTATCGTTCGGTGTCGGGTCTGGAGACTCCTGAAAAATAAAGATCTTAAAAAAATAAATAAATGAATAAATAAATAAATAGTCGAACCAGCCTCTCTGGTATCTGTAGCTGTTTATCACTGATTATTAAGAAGCACACAGTATTACTTAGATGTTTCTTTTCCGTATGTCAGCATTGTTTAAGTCGTAAGTTCTAATTCTTGCTTCAGCTGAATTGTGGTTGTAATTTGCAGGCATGTTTCGTCTAACGAACGGAGCCGCAGCGATAATCCGATTTGTTACGAAGAGCTGAATTTGCACATTGTTTAGAATATTCTGTGTCTGGACTCCATTTGTGGTTAAAAAACAGATTTGCGCCGTATTTTTACTTTCTTTACTGCTTTCTTTCCCAGGAGGCAAAGCATCCACAAAAGCTCTACAAACACGGCCAGTGCGTCTCCGCTAAGGTCGTCACGATCAACCCCAAAAAGCCAAACCAGCTCAAACTTTCCTTTACAGGTAACATTTACAGTCAGATCCCTTTTAAAGGATTAGCGTTGTTAATAAAACATGATGTGCTTTTAAAAAGAGAAATCGTTATCTTATGCTCTCACACAGTAATAGCAGAATGCAGTTTGAGTCTTAGGTACAGCTGACGTTGCAGTAGCGGATACTCAAAATAAATAAATAAAAAAATAAATAAAAAAAAGAAGGCAATTGATTTTGGATCCACAGTTTTCCGCTCTGTCGGCCAACGCCAGCGCGACTTTCCCAGTGTGCTCTTTTACTTTGCTGAGTCATGTACTATAATACACACACACACACACACACACACACACACACACTGCTGGGATCATGACGCACAGTGAGTGGCTTCCTGGTGTGATCTCCCGTGTCCTGTGTTTCCATAGGGACGCACACTCTCGAGAAGGGGGTCGTTACCATGGGTATGGTGTGGAAAAAAATCCCCCACGTGGGCTTGATTCTGAATCTGCCGTTCGGGAATTTCGGCATGGCACGTATCACCGATTTATCAGACGAGTACGTGGACGCTCCGTTTGAGCAGTACAAAGAAGGCCAGATGGTCAGGTATGAATTTTAGTGTTTGTGGATTAAAACTAGATCACACAACAGAAAAACTGAGTGAACTTAAAAAAAAAAAAAAAAAAAGACAACATGCACCAAATGCACAATAAATAAAGACAAAAAAGATGGAGTCATTCGTTGTTTATATATAATTTTTTTTTTTGTATATATAATATTATTATTATAAAATTATTATAGAATTTTTTTTTTTTTTTAAATTTACTTTTAAGTATTTTTTATTTATTTATTTGTGTCTTCAGATGCTGCGTTGTTGGTGAAGAAGGCGGAAAGTTCCAGTTGTCTCTGCGTATGTCCAGGTACGTTACAGCAGTCTTAAAGTGGTTTAAAAGTTTTGTTTTTTTTTTTTTTTGTTTTTTTTTTTGTTTTTGTTTTTTTAAATCTTTTATTATTTTTATTTGATTATTTATTTATTTGTTTTGTTTTTTTTTTTTGTTTGTTTGTTGTTTTTTGTTTACATATTATTCTTATTTATCTATTTATATCTCTTCATTTTTTTTATTGTATTTTATTTATTTATTTGCCATCATTAAAGTTACATATATTTGTTAACATTTATTTGTTATTCATTTGTTCGTGTTTTTAAATATAGAAGTATAAATATATTTTTAATATATTATTATATTTTTAAACTCTTCGTACACATTCGAATAGTGTTTATGAAATAATTTTCCTGCCAATATTCAAGATTTCTTTAATGAATTTAAAAATGTCTGTAAAATTCGGACACAGTTTAAAAGCTGCTGTGTTGCAGTAGTCACTGATCCAGACCTTGTGTTAAGACACCAGCACAAACACAAGTGAAACACGGTTACGCTCTTTATTGTGTTGTGATACAGAAACATACAGAACATGTCGGTTTTTCATGTCGAGTGTATTGGCTAAATCTACGCAGGATCCGCACCGGAAAAGCTTTGAAGGTGAAAGACGTGGACGTCGGCTCCGTCTCAGAGCTCCAGGAGGGTCAGATCATCCGAGGTTATGTAAAGAACGTTGGAGAAAAGGGCATCTTCGTGAGGTACTAAAGATCTTATTTATGATCTGGTTGATTTTGGTCCTGTCTTACATCAGATCCTCTACGGTGGCGTAAGAGCTCATTTATTTTTTTTTTTTGTTTATGGGTCAAAGGTTATCCAGATCAGTCACAGGAAGAGTCCTGTTCCAACACGCCACAAACTACTTTGCAGTCGACTCCGATGTGTTCCCGCAGCACGTCTCCCAGAATGCACTGCTGACCACCAAAGTTCTCCAGTAAGACTGCAGATTATTCCATAATGGGTCTTTTAATCGTTTATAGGTAGCCGTCAGTGTTAATGTTGTCTTAAGTTGTCAGGCTTATAAAAAAAAAAAACAAAGAAAAGTGTATATAAAATCTAAAATAATATACAATTTTCTCGTGTGATGTTTGGTCAGAAATCAAAACCTGACAAACTTCCTAACGCTCCCTCCCTCTTCTTCACAACCCGCTCATCATCTTAGACCTTACCACCCATTAAGTGTTTTTTTTTTTTTTTTTTGGTTTTCATCCATTTTTCCAGTGATTACTGCAGCTTCCTCCACACTGGCATCAGCTCTAACTCCCTCCATTTGCTCCGAATCGATCAGGACTCAGCATGTCGTCTTCTCACTAACACTCAGCCTTGGCAGCGTTTACGTCTCTGCTTCACACTCTGCATGCTGGCTTCCTGTAAACCAAAATTTCCTCATCACTTATAAATGTTGCTCTGATGGCAGTTTTTCTCATCTTCTATTTGTTCGATCTTCTCTTATTCTTCCTACACACTCGAACCTTTACCTGAGACCTTCAGTCTTGTGCACGTTCTGTTGTAGAATCATTTTTATTTTCTAATGTGCGCTCTCTGTCTAACCTGGAACGCTGCGTGACACGGCTCGAATATATTAGATCCGAGGTTTAGTCATTTCCCAGAGCACCGTTTCATATCGGCTGTGATGGTAGAGTTACTCTGGAGGATGTGCCATCAGCATGACTAGATAGACAGACAGGTAGACAATTCCTTTCTTTCTTACTTTTTAGTACCTTGTTTTGGTTTTCTTTCTTTCCTTCATTCATTCTTTCTTTCTTTTTTGGAGACAGACATGGAGAGAGAGAGAGAGAGAGAGAGAGAGAGAGACATATACAGACATGGAGAGTGAGAGACATATACAGACATTGAGAGAGAGATACAGACATGGAGAGAGAGAGAGAGAGACATATACAGACATGGAGAGAGAGAGTGACATATACAGACATGGAGAGAGAGAGAGACATATACAGACATGGAGAGAGAGAGAGATACAGACATGGAGAGAGAGAGAGAGAGATACAGACATGGAGAGAGAGAGAGAGAGAGAGAGATACAGACATGGAGAGAGAGAGAGAGAGAGAGAGAGAGAGATACAGACATGGAGAGAGAGAGAGAGAGAGAGAGAGAGAGAGAGAGAGAGAGAGAGAGAGAGACATATACAGACATGGAGAGAGAGAGAGTGACATACAGACATGGAGAGAGAGAGTGACATACAGACATGGAGAGAGAGAGAGAGAGACAGAGAGAGAGACAGACATACAGACATGGAGAGAGAGAGAGAGAGACATACATACATGGAGAGAGAGAGAGAGACATATACAGACATGGAGAGAGAGAGAGAGACATATACAGACATGGAGAGAGAGAGAGAGAGACATACAGACATGGAGAGAGAGAGAGAGAGAGAGAGAGAGACATATACAGACATGGAGAGAGAGAGAGACATATACAGACATGGAGAGAGAGAGAGAGAGAGATACAGATACAGACATGGAGAGAGAGAGAGAGAGAGAGATACAGACATGGAGAGAGAGAGAGACATATACAGACATGGAGAGAGAGAGAGAGAGAGAGAGAGAGAGACATATACAGACATGGAGAGAGAGAGACATATACAGACATGGGGAGAGAGAGAGAGAGAGATACAGACATGGAGAGAGAGAGAGAGAGAGAGACATATACAGACATGGAGAGAGAGAGAGACATATACAGACATGGAGAGAGAGAGAGAGAGAGAGAGATACAGATACAGACATGGAGAGAGAGAGATACAGACATGGAGAGAGAGAGAGAGAGAGAGAGAGAGAGATACAGACATGGAGAGAGAGAGAGACATATACAGACATGGAGAGAGAGAGAGAGAGAGAGAGATACAGACATGGAGAGAGAGAGAGACATATACAGACATGGAGAGAGAGAGAGAGATACAGACATAGAGAGAGAGAGAGAGAGAGAGAGAGAGAGAGACATACAGACATGGAGAGAGAGAGAGAGAGAGAGAGAAATACAGATACAGACATGGAGAGAGAGAGATACAGACATGGAGAGAGAGAGAGAGAGAGAGAGAGAGAGATACAGACATGGAGAGAGAGAGAGACATATACAGACACGGAGAGAGAGAGAGAGACATACAGACATGGAGAGAGAGAGTGACATACAGACATGGAGAGAGAGAGAGAGAGACATACAGACGTGGAGAGAGAGAGAGAGAGTGAGAGACATATACAGACATGGAGAGAGAGAGAGCGACATATACAGACATGGAGGGAGAGAGAGAGAGACATACAGACATGGAGAGAGAGAGAGACATATACAGACATGGAGGGAGAGAGAGAGACATATACAGACATGGGGAGAGAGAGTGAGAGACATATACAGACATGGGGAGAGAGAGAGAGATACAGACATGGAGAGAGAGAGAGAGAGAGAGACATATACAGACATGGAGAGAGAGACAGACATATACAGACATGGAGAGAGAGAAAGAGAGAGAGAGAAAGAGAGAGAGAGAGACATACAGACATGGAGAGAGAGAGAGACATATACAGACATGGAGAGAGAGAGAGACATATACAGACATGGAGAGAGAGAGACATATACAGACATAGGGAGAGAGACATATACAGACATGGAGAGAGAGAGAGAGAGACATACAGACATGGAGAGAGAGAGAGAGACATACAGACATGGAGAGAGAGAGACATACAGACATGGAGAGAGAGAGAGACATACAGACATGGAGAGAGAGAGAGAGAGAGAGACATACAGACATGGAGAGAGAGAGAGACATACAGACATGGAGAGAGAGACATACAAACGTAAAGACAGGTCGACAGACTGACAGACAGACATAGATACATGGAGACAGACAGTGTATTGCAACCCTACAACACAGAAATGTTTGCACATCGTCCTGAATTCATTGCTTGTTTTTTTTTTTAATGTGTTTTTGGTTAAATGTGTGCAATAAGGTCTGTGGTGTTGTAACACAAGCTCAGAATATTTTCATGCTTTATTCTACGGTTGTTAACTCACTTTTACTAACTTCCAACTCAAACATTTCATTCATTCAGATTCATCTGTGATTCGTCAGTGATCATGTTTATAAAATAAAGATAGAAAGAGTTAAAAGTTTAGTGGTGATGATGTAGAAGTCATGTGACCGTGATGCCGTTCATTCATAGCTTTAGTCTTTTACTTCAGGAGATTGTATTCAAGCTTCAGTATTCATAGAAGTCGTGTCGATGTAGGAAGATCTATTATAACGTCCCGTAACCTGTACGCTGTATTAGTCACAGATTCTGTGGTGAACATTTCCTCATTCAGGATATTTGCTAAATGTCTTGTGTTTATGTTCAGCATTGATGCAAAGACCGGTCACGTGGACCTCTCCTTGCTCCCAGAGGACACGGGAAAACCAGACATTCTCCCAGAATCCCTCGGGCTCCCACTGCGCCTGAGGGGAAAGGACAAGGAGGAGCACGACAAGAAGAACGCTGCAAAGAAGCGCAAGATGGCTGAGAACCTGCAGGTGGGTGTGTCTGTCATAAATGTACACATCACAGTGCTTATACCCGTCCCAAACGCTAGCTCGCTCCATCCTGAGCTCGCTCGAACCTTCCTGTCCGTGTGGAGTTTCAGACGCATCTCCACACACATTACCTGGGGTGAAAATACTCTGAATAATAACGACTATGACTCTGTTGTATATCACGTGTCTCCCCCAACGCTTCAACTCTAACTTCACCTCCACATCAGCTCTCTCCTGTATCTGTCTCACTCACATTTCCTCTCTTTCTGCTCGTTATGTTGACTAAACCTGTGCAGTATCCCACAAACACGTTCGGTCTACCTGAACTGTGTTCTGTTTAACGTAGAGTTCCTTTTAGTTACTTCAGCACTGTACTGCGCTCTCCGTCCCCTCTCTTTCCTGCTACTGTGTTCGTATCGTATGAGAAATTTCCCCATTGTGGGACGAATAAAGGTATATCTTATCTTATCAGACCAAACAGGAAGCAAGGCCTGTTTTCTCTTAATACTTAAGTTAATACTTACAGTGGGGTCACGTATACTGTCTGGTCTTCTGCGTACTCCGGTGCGACCTCTCAGGTTACTCAGGCACTCGTTCGGTCTCTTCTCATTAGTACATCGAGCTACTGCATCTTGCCCCTGGCAGATTTTGGCAATAAACACCATTCGAGCTTCCGTAACTGATCCAGAATGCAGCTGTGCGACTTGTATTCGACCTTCCGAAGTTGTCCCACTCCACCCCAGGGCAGCTCTCCCTCCACTGGTTTCCGGTAGCGAACCCGAATCGGATTTATAACCCTGATGCTTGCCAACAAAGCCAAAAACAGACCTCTTACCGTGAAGCACTTATCGCTTCCTGCACTACACCACGCTCCCTCGTAGCTCCCATCATCTCTCAGGGTACGAGAAAGGTACGCATCTACACTACTATTCTGGTGTGGAGATGGTGGACTGAACCGAACTGAGCATATTTAGATACCTGAACAACCGAATCACCGGCTGTATTCAAACAAATGGCTAAAATGTGCTTTTCAACTGATGATCTTTTTATTCTGTGACCTCATTAACCAGTATTGATGTATTCATTGATAGAATCTTTAAAGCAGTAGATAAGGACGTCTGTCAAATGCCGTAACTGTAAATATAAATTTAATTTGTTCATTGTCATTTTTGACGTATTGAATCTGTTGAAAAATAAATAAATGTGTTATTTGATGTGAACATTCTTGACCTGCCTCATGACTGACTGATAATTAACATGAATATGCGGACATTTAGATGTTCCTGCAAAATGGCCAGCACTCTCTCACCCAGACCGACAGGGACTCTCTCCCAGACCGACGGTCTCTCACCCAGACCGACGGTGTCTCTCACCCAGACCGACGGTGTCTCTCACCCAGACCGACGGTGTCTCTCACCCAGACCGACGGTGTCTCTCACCCAGACCGACGGTGTCTCACCCAGACCGACGGTGTCTCTCACCCAGACCGACGGTGTCTCTCACCCAGACCGACGGTGTCTCTCACCCAGACCGACGGTGTCTCTCACCCAGACCGACGGTGTCTCTCACCCAGACCGACGGTGTCTCTCACCCAGACCGACGGTGTCTCTCACCCAGACCGACGGTCTCTCACCCAGACCGACGGTCTCTCTCACCCAGACCGACGGTCTCTCTCACCCAGACCGACGGTCTCTCTCACCCAGACCGACGGTCTCTCTCACCCAGACCGACGGTCTCTCTCACCCAGACCGACGGTCTCTCTCACCCAGACCGACGGTCTCTCTCACCCAGACCGACGGTCTCTCTCACCCAGACCGACGGTCTCTCTCACCCAGACCGACGGTCTCTCTCACCCAGACCGACGGTCTCTCTCACCCAGACCGACGGTCTCTCTCACCCAGACCGACGGGGTCTCTCACCCAGACCGACTGTCTCTCACCCAGACCGACTGTCTCTCACCCAGACCGACGGTCTCTCTCACCCAGACCGACGGTCTCTCTCACCCAGACCGACGGTCTCTCTCACCCAGACCGACGGTCTCTCTCACCCAGACCGACGGTGTCTCTCACCCAGACCGGACCGACGGTGTCTCTCACCCAGACCGGACCGACGGTGTCTCTCACCCAGACCGGACCGACGGTGTCTCTCACCCAGACCGGACCGACGGTGTCTCTCACCCAGACCGGACCGACGGTCTCTCACCCAGACCGGACCGACGGTCTCTCACCCAGACCGGACCGACGGTCTCTCACCCAGACTGTGTTTGTATTTATCGCTACAGAAAGAAGGCGGGCCACAGAAGAAACTAAAGAAAGAAGAAAACGATGCAGAGAGCAAGAAAAAGAAGTTGGCGAAGGAAAAAGAGACGACGAACTCGCAAGCTGAAGATCAGGACAGTGGAGTCGAGGTGTATTTTAGAGAAAAGGGCACAGAGAAAAAGGACAAAGCAAAGAAAAAAGTGAGATAAAATAATGAATTCTGCTCTTTTAAACTTTTCATACCATCTGATTCCTTGGATGTTGTAACTATGTTGGATTGTAGGTTTTTTTTATTAACTAAATTATGATTGAGACTGATGACACCGTTTTATTTCATTTTTTGAAATTAATTAAATTTATTTATTTTTAAAAAAGGGTAAAAGTGCAGCTGCGGCTTCAGAAACGCCAAGCAGGCTACAGGTAGCATCTGATTTCTCCTGGGACGTAGCGCTGAGTTCTCTCAAACCTGTAACTTCGGCCCAAAACGTGTACGAGTCCAGCGATGACGAGCAGGAAGACAGCAAGGTCTCTCTCTCCCACATACACACTAACATCTAGTCAGTTCCACAACTCAATCATCTCATCATCGTTCTGTTTATTCTCAACTATTTCATTTTCTCTTCCCCAGACTACCAAGAAGTCCCGGCAGGAGGCGAAGCTGGAACGGAAGGAAGCGGAGCTGAAGCTCAGCAAACGTGAGGCGGAGCTCATGGAGCCCTCGGCGCGACCGGAGAGCGCGGAGGCTTTCGAGCGGCTGCTGCTCTCGTCACCAGACTCGTCTCTGCTCTGGCTACAGTACATGGCGTTCCAGCTACAGGCCACACAGATCGAGCAGGCGCGAGCTGTAGCCGAGAGAGCCCTCAAAACCATCTCCTTTAGGTGCGTCACTCAGAATAGAACCAGCTAGTGTTGGTATTAAAGACCCTGTGAAGTTCTTTTGTGTTGATGTCAGTTCAAGTCAGGGTGGAACGTCAATTGGCTCCGCCCACTTTTAAAATATCCGATAGCTTTTAGATGATCTGACAGCCCGGGTTAAGCCATACTCGACCACAGACGTGACCCTGAGGGATAACGATAAATCTGTCTTTAGTGAAAGAATTCAAGACGTTTCATTTTCAACCAAATTTAAATGCTTATCCCTCAACAACGACAAGGCGATATTTATAACGCTGGGGGCGGGACATCTCATACTCTTGAGAGTGTTTAATTGGACAGAAAATTTGATGAGAAGCTGAAGTGCGGAATGTGGATTGATATTTACCAAAATTATTGATCCTGCCAATACAGATGTTTTTACCTCTGGTGGGATAAACGTTACAAAGCTCTTGGGGAACCGCAGAGAGCAGAAGTGGATTTTATACCATCATTTATATTGAAGACAGAAACATTTGTGTGGGGGGAAAAAAATGTTTTTGTTTGTTTGTTTTTTGGGATCTTTTCTATGAATATATTTCCTCTAGTAGGCTAGATTAAAAAAAAAACTATAATACTTATAGAAACTACAGATTCTTAAAGTCCTGAGTGTTTAGTTTTCATATGAGCTTCATATTACCACCGGTGTGGAGTGAGACATTAGAGAAATTCATACAAATATTGTTTCAAAGACACTTTTTTTTTTTCGCCCTCTATGGAATGATCGTTTTCTTGAACCAGCCATTAAAATAAAAATAAAATGTCACTCGATAATATGCATTTGAGGACACAAATAAATCCCAGTTTGTTAAATTGGTTTATATGCTGGTTTTAAGGTTAATTGGAAGGACAAGATGATGGTGGGAAACAGAAAGGCATTCAGATCTCTAGGAACTCTCTGATGTTCTTACCATTTGTGTATATGGTTAAATGGTTGCATGTAATCTTCATTTTTGTGGGTTCTGTAGGGAGGAGCAGGAGAAGCTGAACGTGTGGGTCGCTCTGCTCAACCTGGAGAACATGTACGGTACTGAAGAGAGCCTTCAAAAAGTGTTTGAGCGAGCCGTTCAGTACTGTGAGCCCATACCTGTGTACCAACAGCTGGCAGATATTTACACCAAGTCCAACAAGATCAAGGTGAGATTCTTCTGTAGAGATTTTCTGAGCCAGCGTAGATTTAAATCACGCATTGAATTGAAAGCCATTATTTTTACCGAACATGCTTGCAGGAAGCCGAGCACCTTTATAAGAACATGGTGAAGCGCTTCAGGCAGGAGAAGGCCGTGTGGCAAAGTTACGGCTCCTTCTTGCTGCGTCAGGGACAGAGCGACGCTGCCAATGCTCTCCTCCAGAGGGCGCTGCAGAGTCTGTCCAATAAAGAGCGTGAGCAAATTTTTTCTAAAGCTAGCTTGATTTTAACTCCCAGTATTTCATTTTAGTTATATATTCAACCTTTTTTTTTAAATGCTGTGTTTTGGCCGTAGAAGGAGAATTGACCCGTTTTGTCATTACAGATGTGGACTTGATAGTCAAATTTGCTCGGTTGGAATTCCAGTACGGGAACGAAGAGCGAGCCAAGGCCATGTTTGAAAAAGTCCTGAGCAGCTACCCCAAACGCACAGACTTGTGGTCCGTCTTCATAGACCTGATGATGAAGCACGGCTCACAGAACGACGTCAGGTGGGCTGCCGGCTAGACGTAGGACTAGACTAACAACTGAATGCATGCTCCTGTAACAGAACATGGTCTATCTGAATCTGTCCTTTCTAGTAACATAGATGTACATATTACAGACCTGGGCCTTTGTTTGTTATTGATACATGGATTATTGAGTTAGATTGGACCGGAGAGTTACTACATTTCTGTGGATAGAATCTTTTAATTAGTGTTTATACAGTTCTGTGAGACAGCATCATTAAATAATAATTAGTCGCTGTTGGGCGGAATCCTCGTATCTCCAAAACCGTCATTTTTCAGGAAATTAAAAAAAACGCTGTACCTTATCTGCAGTGCACAGGGTTTAGTCCGCGTTGCAGTGGATTGTCTTGCGCTAAATTCCTGTCCTCAGACGAGCACCAGAACTAGCGGGGGTCAAGATTTTTTTTTCTTTGAGCCCAGTGTTTTGAAGACATTTACCTCAGAAGACGTGTTGATTCGTTGCGACTCTTCTTGAGGAGAAATATGACGCGAAGCTCTCCCGCGGAGTGAGGAAGAGGTGGACAGTTGAAGTGTCCAATGGAGTTATGAGATTTGCGCTCAAGCTATTTTCAAGACTTTAGATTGGTTAATAACTTGTAAAAATAACAGACCCACGTGGGGACTGACCAATAGCATCGATATGTAAAAAACATATGAAATTGACCAAATTTGGACATACGAGGTTTCCGCCCGACAGCGACGATAAGACGAGTTCTTGCATAATGAATTATTCAATAATTTCCTGGGTTAATACAGTTAAGATGCTGGTTATCAGTTCAAAATGCCCAGGTAACACAGACTCATCAGATCTTCATTTTTCACTTCATCATAACTGAAATTCAGGTTACATTTCTGTCAATTGGATATACGATATAATCTGGCTCTGGAATAAAATCTGAATAAAATCCTTTTCCTCCTCTATAGGGCCCTGTTTGATCGCGTGGTCCACCTGAGTGTATCGGTGAAAAAGGTTAAGTTCTTCTTCAAGCGCTACCTGGACTACGAGAAGATACACGGCACACCAGAGAGCGTCCAAGCGGTCAAGCAAAAAGCTATGGAGTATGTGGAGACCAAAGGGACTGACGCCGCTAACTAGAACAAGCCATCAACGTGGAACCATTAATCACAGAAACCAGTAAACATGTGGACAATAATCCTAATCTTGTGGCTTTGGGAGGATGAAATGTATCCTGCTTATGGTAGTATCTCCGGCTGTTGGTAATTGCATCCGTTTCGCTTGTCTGGATTCTTTCGTGGAATCTAATTGACAAACTTAATAGGATTTATTTAAGACATCAGGCTTTTAACCAGAAGTGAGCCAAAACTGTTGATGAAGAGGCTGGCCAGTCTTCTTTCTTTCTTTCTTTCTTTTTTTTTTTTTTTTTTTTAAATAAATTAGTGGTTGAAAAAAAAAAAAAATCAGGTTTTTACTGATATCATGAATGCAAGATTAGATTTTTGTAAATGGATTAATTAAAGTGTTCCAAAATCATTCACTCTTTTATAAGAAGCTTTATCCACAAAACATTTTATTCAAAAAAAAAATAATAATAATACAAAATAAAAAAAAGTGGCAATGGGTTGGCCCTGATACATACTCAATAATAGGGAAGTACAGTTTAACTGCTGATTATTAGCTCATATCATCATATTTCTTCTTTTAATCACTATACAAAGCCCAATAAAGACTCACGGGACCTTTCGAACAGAACAACACATTTTATCTACATACTATAGCCTTTAAACATCAGGCCAAAACAGACTGATTATCATGCATTTCTTTTGTGTCTGTTTAGTTACACGCTGTGTTTTTGAACTGTGCTTGTCACACACTTGCTGCAGTTCAGTGTTGTTTCTCATTAGTTGCTTAGTGGCATCTCGAGAGACTAAACCGCTGAGATGTGTTTACCTGCTTATTGCCCCTGGCCTCACCCTCACCTCACCTCACCCTTAGTACACTTCTCACACCTTGCGAAGGAACATTGGTCTTAATCACAAAGTCAAATAAATGGCATATAGTCTTGTTTCATGCCAATCAGGTGCTACGTCTCAAGTCCGTTAGGCCTCCAAGGGTTTGGTGCATAAGGAGTTGTTTTTCATCTGTTCACCTCTCGTGTGGTCCAAATACGACAGTTGTAGAGACCATAAACACGGCGTGGCCCAACGTTTTTGGGGCTGTGCCATTTTTT
The DNA here is from genome assembly GCF_030014155.1 of Tachysurus vachellii. Taxonomy (NCBI): domain Eukaryota; kingdom Metazoa; phylum Chordata; class Actinopteri; order Siluriformes; family Bagridae; genus Tachysurus; species Tachysurus vachellii. The sequence continues at coordinate 8,063,289 of NC_083483.1, read as the reverse complement.
TTTTTTCTTTTAGATATACATATATTATTTTTTGGAAGTAGGATCACACCTCCTCAGGGTCTTGTGGACCCTCTGCTCCACGGGGTGTGTTGTGCAGTCGCATGATGGGTTTGTTGCACATGGGGCAAACACTGCGAATCTCCAGCCATTTCAGCAGGCACCTGAAAAGAACAGTATGAGAACTTGAAGTAGTTTTCCTCTGGAAAATGAGCAAGTATGAAGATTCTGATTGGTTAGCATTTACACCGAGCTACTCTACTAGTGTGTATGGCGCTTTGCCTGATTACAAACAGACGCTGAAGACTCTTGCTCAACGTCGTTAGAATAAAACTGGCAACGTTCTAGTCACTAGTTAAAGACCTCAACCGCTTTACCAACTCTGTACTTGTTATCTTCCAAAAAAACAAAGCACTCCCACCCACAGACACAACGGCAACTCAAACCCAGTCTGAAGCATAACAAACTAATCTAGACCTGCACTGTAAAAACATTTTAATTCCTCTTATGCGGTTCCTATTTCTTCTTGTTTTTGTTTCTACCTGCCAAAGACGCTAAAGTGGTTGCTTTTATTCCTCGACATATAAACAATTTAGTAGTTACACAGTTACTAAGGAATGAACAAGCGAGCACGGTATTAATGAATGTACTTTTTTTTTGGTCCTCACTCACTCATACGATAGGAGAGAACTTTAATAAACCCGAAGGAAATTCTTTTGCCACTTCGAGAGTTCACAAGGGAAATAAATACGAATGAAATCTAAATGAAATATGCTACTTATACAAAGAGTACTTGAGATTTAAGATGATATTGCAAGCTCGTACATTCGTTCCTATTTGTGTTACGTGCCTACTATAAACAATAGTAAGGAGAAAAAAAAAAATCACAATTATGTCACCCACAATAAAAGATATTAGCGTTTGTGACCTTTATATAATATTGACTTGGCTTACTAGAGCAGCGTTAGCACTTTATAGTTTGGAGCTATTTTCAGATCAGATGTAAGTGGATGCCTCAAGCAAACTAAATATCAAAAATGTAAGTGCTAGCGGACGCTGGCGTAGAATCTGTCATAAGATGCTTCTGCTATTTTGTCCGTGGACGGTGTAATGCTTTATATCTTTATATCTACTACATCCCAGCCAAAGCTCTTTAAACACGTCCTGTAATTTGTTTCATTTTGCAAGTCCACGATAAACAACTTTGACAACCTCCTTTTTTTTTTTTTTGAGTGCAACAGTGTTTTTTTTTTCAATTCGTTTTCTTGAAGTAGCTTGAACTTAGTGCTTACTTCTTATGGAAGGTGTGTGAACATGGACACACGCCCAGCTCATCCCGGGCTTTAAATTCCTCCAGACACACTGCACAGGGTTGCTGTAATAGACAAATTAGACACATGCTTAATTTTTGTGGACTTTAAGCAAATTTAATTAACAATTATACTTTTGGCTTACTGGGTTGATCTAGCATAAATGTCTCTTTAAAAAAAAATAGAAAATCATGAACAATTCATAGCGTCTAGGGTCTTTTCGGCCATCGTATATAGAATATTAATGTCATGAGACTTTAATATTAAAAACCACCTGCATTCTAAAAATGTGTGAAAAAACAATTTGGTAGTGAGATATTTCCTCCTCGTGGTTTGAAATCCAGGCCAGATGGAAAGTAGAAAGAAAGTGCACCGACTTTACACCCACACACCCACATCACGTCACAAAGCCAAGATGTATAGTTTACATGTGAAAACAAATTTGCACACATACTCCGAGAAGGCTCAGCTTCTTCCCTGCCCCTTTCAGCACCACCTGTTAGAAGAAACATAAAGGAAACGTGAGGAAATCAGAGAAAACTGCTTGGTATTCTTCACATATCACTGTATTTACGCCATACCAGCTTGTTTCCCAACCATTTAATATCATGAATGGCTTTTTAGCTGTTGTGCTTCTTCACCAATTCAACAAGTCCTTAGTTGAAATGTGGCCCATAAAACTAAACTGGAAGATAACGCGTTTTATTTTCTTGCCAAATTCCATGTGTTAAGCTAGTATGCTGACTGCACACATACAAACCCGCAGTACTGCAAGGGCATCGCCTGAAGGTCATCTACGAGAAGTGAGATTGGGTTTCATAGTGACGACTACAGAGTTTATTCTATATATACACATCCACTGTTCTTAACCCACAGATCCTGCATTTTAACAGGATTAAATAACCGCTGTTCCACACATCATTCAGTCCGGGATATAAACGTCATATCTTCAAATTTCAGTAGTAATTTGGTCATTTTCAGAAGACAGAAGCTTTGTTAATTCACCTCAGAAACAGTTAACCTTCCAAGAAGCAAACCAAGCAGACCATCCACTTTAAATTAAACTTCAAACAGGGGCTACACAGTTTTTCCATGTCATAATGGGCCATATTGAGGTACCTCATTGTAGCTGTACTGTTGTCTTGTGTCTTGTTGCTTCAACCTGCAGAGGCAAAAAAAAAAAACAATACAAAAAATACCCAAAAACATCAAGACCACCTACATTTCCTGTGTGTGTGTTACAATACAACACATACGTCATCTGTGTTCAGAAACCAAATATTAGTTTTGTCTAACACATTATTATATAACATTTGCATGTCACACTGGATTCTGTAGATTTGTACCTCATGACTGCTGCTATGAGCATAAAAAATTGTCATGCGCTCATTGTGGGGCTTATATTGATAATACGCTCAGAACGAACATACTTTAACTACAATTACGACTGTTTGACTTCATTACTAACTCTAGGGATTTTAGGGCTCTTTTGAGAGTCTGGTTTCTCTCAACGATTCTTCTTCATACCATCTCAGGACGTTTTTCCTTTTCTCTGTCACCGCTGGCTTTATCAGATCAATGGTCAGCCATAAAAGCCAATTTGGTTTAAATGCTTCTTAAAACAGAGGAAGTGGTGAGTGTGTGATGTCTATATGATAAAGCGTTGGCCTACTACAGCAACAGAGGAAGCATGTCTGTTTCTGACGTTTTTGATTCATTAGTCTGAGTAACATTACAGTATTTTTATTAAATGTTTTTCTGGCATGTGATAAAATGGCCAAATAGTAAAGACCTGGGCAGTTATTAAATTGTTGGCAAATGGAGGAAAGCCAGAGTTTGTGAGCGTATCTTAAGTGTTTTTGTGATGTAACTTTTATTAATGTTTATGTTTCTGTATGTACTGTTTGGTGTGAAGTTCCCCCGACCCGAGTCCACATATGTGAATGCTGTGAACGCACCTGAACAGATAGCAACAAAAGATGACACTGAGCATAAAGATGAACAAGCCAATGCCCAGCACGATGACATAGACGTTGAGTGGCAAATGGTACAGGTCTTCGGACGACATATCGCAGTGTGTATGCTGCAGTCCTATTCCACAGAGGCAACCTGTACATAAACACACCGTTCGTTCACGTAAAGATACACAAATGTGCAATCAATAGCGCCTGGAATCGGGATGATCATAAAAGCATGGGTAAATATTTGCCAAGGCAGACCAGTGGCTTTTTGCTCGCTGTCTGCACACTCTGTGCCAAGGGAACTCTGGGTAATTAGCAATGCACAAAGCAAACATGGAAGACTGTGGTGCTGCCTCCAACAAAACCACCATCTGGCCCTTCAGAGATGAGCACCTGGGGTGTGTGTGTTATAAAGATCCCCATTCATACAAAGAAAAAAGAATTGGGGCATATTACTTGTCACATTCATTCATATATTACATGTGACCAAAGCACCTAGGCAGAATAACGCTGAGATTTGATGCACGACATCTGTTTTATTCACCTTTTGACCACTTCCAGAAATGTTCTTTGGTGCTATTATGGCTGTCAACTGTACTTGACTAGTCAAATGGTTCTACCACCAAACACAAACTAATATCCTACCTTTTTGTTTTCTGGAACTCTGGTACTGAAATGGAGGTTTGGGGTGAAGTGTCATATGTATCAAAATGTTCTCACTGTTCTCACTATGTTTCCAACATGTTCTCGACATGTTCTTTCTATGTTCTCACTATGTATTGAACATGTTCTCACTATGTTCTAACTATTTTTCCAGCATGTTCTCACTATGTTTCTAGCATGTTCTCACTATGTTCTCACTGTTTCAAACATATTCTCACTATGTTTCGAACATGTTCTCAATATGTTCTCACTATGTTCTCACAATGTTTCCAACATGTTCTCAGTATGTTTCCAACATGTTCTCAATATGTTCTCAGTATGTTCTCACTATGTTTCGAGCATGTTCTCAATATGTTCTCACTATTTTCTCACAATGTTTCCAACATGTTCTCACTATGTTTCACTATGATTCCAACATTTTCTCACTATGTTCTCACTATGTTTCCAGCATGTTCTCACTATGTTCTCACCATGTTTCCAGCATGTTCTCACTATGTTCTCATTGTTTTTCCATGTTCTCACTATGTTCTCACTATGTTTCCAACATTTTCTCACTATGTTCTCACTGTTTTTCCAACATGTTCTCACTATGTTCTCAGTTTCCAACATGTTCTCACTATGTTCTCCCTGTTTTTCCAACATGTTCTCACTATGTTCTCACTGTTTTTCCAACATGTTCTCACTATGTTCTCATTGTTTTTCCAACATATTCTTACTATGTTCTCACTATGTTTCCAACATGTTCTCATTGTTTTCACTATGTTTCCAACATGTTCTCACTATGTTCTCACTGTTTCCAACATGTTCTCACTATGTTCTCACTGTTTTTCCAACATGTTCTCACTATGTTTCCAACATATTCTTACTATGTTCTCACTATGTTCCCAGCATGTTCTCACTATGTTCTCACCATGTTTCCAGCATGTTCTCACTATGTTCTCATTGTTTTTCCATGTTCTCACTATGTTTCCAACATGTTCTCACTGTTTTTCCAACATGTTCTCACTATGTTCTCATTGTTTTTCCAACATATTCTTACTATGTTCTCACTATGTTTCCAACATGTTCTCATTATGTTTTCACTATGTTTCCAACATGTTCTCACTATGTTCTCACTGTTTCCAACATGTTCTCACTATGTTCTCACTGTTTTTCCAACATGTTCTCACTATGTTCTCATTGTTTTTCCAACATATTCTTACTATGTTCTCACTATGTTTCCAACATGTTCTCATTATGTTTTCACTATGTTTCCAACATGTTCTCAATGTTCTCACTGTTTTTCCAACATGTTCTCACTGTTTTTCCAACATATTCTTACTATGTTCTCACTATGTTTCCAACATGTTCTCACCTTTGAACTTTGTTTTATGTCTTATATTTTGACACAGATTAGGAGTTAAATGGTTTAAAAGTTCGTATTAGAAATGCTACATAAATAAAAGAGACCACATGGATAATAATTGATACAGAGGGGGTTTATAGTGGATCTTCTTACCGTTACACCATTGGAATGGCTGCATGTAATCTGACACGGAAAGCGAAAGCGCCTGTGCGCTGATACTTTCGCACAAATTCGCGATATATATCTTTAGCTCTATATATTTCCTGTCTGTCTTGCTTTCTCTCTTACTTTTAGCACTCCGTTTACGCTTCTGTTAAATCCCAGAGGTTTCAGAGATCCTGTTCCGGAAGATCGTAGATGAGACCTCGCGTTTTTTTTTTTTTGTTTTTTGTTTTTTTTGTGGAAGTTATTTGGCTTTGACGCTCCAATCGTGTTTTGACGTCGTTTTTGTTGTCATCGTTCGCTCTCGATCGTAATCGCGCGTCCACAAAGACAAAGAGACCAAGTCGTGTCCTTCATACTCGTTTCCTGTGTTTGGAGAACGACTCGATTGGAGTATTAAAGTGACACAGACTGAAGAAATCTCAGACCCCTCAGACTTCAGTGTCACACACACACACACACACACACACACACACACACACACACACACACACACACACACACACACAAAAGAAGTTCAGTATCCTATAAGATATGTATGTCTTATCTCGAGGAGTCTCGTACAAGGTCTGGTGATGTTTCAAGATCCTTCCTGGTGTTGGAGGAAAAAACAAAAACAAAAACAAAAACAAAGGACTTGAACTGAGGCCACACTTCAGCTATGAGGACGTATCCTCAAATGAAATGGTCTTTGTCCAGCTCCTGAATGATCTCCTAATAGATTTCGACAAGCATTGTCCATCTGATGTCATTCTGCTTCTTGGAAAGTCCTCCTCTTTGTCTTGTACTGAAAATGGCTGATTCGTCAGAGGTATTCCTTACGCAGGGCCCCTCCAAAAAAAAAGAAGAAGAAAAAGAACACAAAAACATCCTCATACAAACCCTTGGACGGCGAATGATCGGTCTGTAGAATGTGTGTGGTTGATGTATGACTGTATATGCAGCCTGTATGGGGGAGTGTTTTCTTGCCACCTCAAACCATCTGGTCCCTCAGTCCTTGAAGTGGAAAACAAAAACCCACAATGGCTGATTGCAGTTCATCCAGAATTCCTTGCTCTCTCTGGACTGGGTGTAGGGTGGAGCATTATCTATGTGTGTGTGTGTGTGAGTGTGTGTGTGTGTGTGTCAAGCAAGGCTATCGTTGTCCCAGAGTGTTAGCTGCTGTGTTTCTCGCTACCTCAGCCTCCCAGCCTTAGTTTGTAAACAGATCTCTGCTCATGTGATCCCGGGTTTGCCTCGCAACTCATCCACTCCACCCTCCCCTCTCCCTCCCTCCGTCCTGTGTGCTATTCCCCTCCTCCATGCTCTCTCTCACACTCACACACACTCTTTCTCTTCCTCTCTTCCTCTTTCTCCTTGTCTTTTTTCAGGGGTGACTGCAGTTGAAAGATGACCTCGCTCTCCCTTTCTCCTCCATTCTCTCTCTCACTTTTGGGTTGCAGCAGCCAAAAGACGTAAGGATGCATGTGCACTGCAGCAGGAACAATAACAACAACAACAACAACATTAACAACATTGGCAGATGAAATGCACAGAGAGTAAATTAATGGTAGCTGAAACATTTAGGATGATGGCCATTTTCAGCAGAGACTGTTCATTTATGCCAACTAAGAAGCGCTGGATGTGTTGTAGCGTGACCTACTATATAGCTTACTTGATAAAAGTCTAAAGCATCTGCCTGGCTCCTGATGATAAATATAAACATCTCTACAAAGGGATAGATAGCTTAGACAAAGTGCACTAGTGTATGTTAGCAGCTTTAGGCCCAAAAGCCACTGATGATCTCAGTGTACAGCCCTTACCAAGGCATTTAATCTTTCTATTGAAAGCTGTGGAAAATAACAGTGATGCCTTAATCCACAGGGACTTATACAAAAGCAAAATAAAGACATATGAAGTAAATAACATAGCAGTAACAGTTAGCACAGCACCGCTAAGCTACCACTGTTCATGAGTGTTACCTGAATTTAAAGGAATACATCAGCATTTTTCAAACTGATTTTTTTGTCTCATTTCCACAGACTTTAATTCCGAAAACTTATTCACTCAATTATAATAGCAGTCTGAAAGATTAGTTGTTTTATCAGTAGTCAGTAATCATTATATAAATAACCAACATAGAATATGAGCTCTAAATACATCACGGAGGCTTTGAGAAAACATAAATGAACAGTGGCCTAGGAAAACAAATTTGACAAACAAACAAAAACAAACAAACTTACAAAGTAAGTTAACAAATAAATGAATACGTTTTAAAAATCAGATTTTTTTGTTCCTTGATCAAAATTTTGTTTTTTTCGGTCAATACGTTTTACCCAAATGTGCTAATTTATAATTGCATAAATTTGTACTTTCCTCTAAAGATCATGACAAAAAATGAATCGATATGACAGTCAGTCTGCCTAAAGATGTCTTAAACCTTTCTAGATAAATAGCTAAGTGACTGTTATGTGATCAAGTCATTGAACAGTCACATGCCACAGTAAAATGGATAGAAGTGTAATTTATTCAGTTTTATTTAAAGACTGATTATTTAGGATCCCACCTATTTAGGAGTAGCCAGAGATCAGCTGACTGAAGAGACAATGACGAGGCTTTGAGTTTAAACGAGTGAATGATGTGGATGATGCTAGTAATTACACTGATAGCTCATTTCCCACTTCAAGCGTATAATTCTTTTAAATGGGGCAGTAATGTTGTTTTGCTGTAAGTAGATTAGGTCGAAAATGTAGAGCTGGACATTTCTGTGGAACTGGGTTGAAATATTTCGATGCAGTTTTCTCTCATTTTTTTTAGCTTATGATTTTATCCAGATTTTAAAATACTATAGCGGTACTTCTGGTTCAGATACAAGCAAAAGAGAAATGCATTTCAGTTCTGTTGTTTCTGAAGTATTTCAGTGTAGTGGAAAATTTCTAAATTTGATGATGTACAGGGTTTTTATCCCAGGCTGCCACATAAACAGACAGAATTGTTTCTATCTGCAGTGTTTGGGAGATTGAATAAAGTCTCTTGTGGCTGTTTTATGTGCTTTTATTGTTAGAAAACACGGATTATTGTTTTGAATTTGCACTATATAATTGCCTGAGTCTGGTTCCTCTCAAGGTTTCTTCCTTTACCATACAAGGGAGTTTTTACTCGTCACTGCCACACCTGAGTCACCTCAGACTTGCTCACTGGGACAAATACAAACCTTTAAATACATCGTATATTAATCTTGATTTTTGATAAAGATTTTTTAATCTTTATCATTCTCATTTTCTACCGCTTATCCGAACTACCTCGGGTCACGGGGAGCCTGTGCCTATCTCAGGCGTCATCAGGCATCAAGGCAGGATACACCCTGGATGGTGTGCCAACCCATCACAGGGCACACACACACATTCACTCACGCAATCACACACTACGGACAATTTTCCAGAGATGCCAATCAACCTACCATGCATGTCTTTGGACCGGGGGAGGAAACCGGAGTACCCGGAGGAAACCCCCGAGGCACGGGGAGAACATGCAAACTCCACAGAGAAAAGGTGGAGGCGGGAATCGACCCCCCAACCCTGGAGGTGTGAGGCGAACGTGCTAACCACTAAGCCACAGTGCCCCCTTTTTTAATCTTTATATTATTCTTTATAATAACCTTTTGTTCTATGTTTATGTTCTGTACAGCTGCTTTGAGACAATGTCAATTGTAAAAAGTGCTATTACAAATAAATTTGAATTGAATTGAATCGATTTAAACCTTTATTGTCATTTGTGCTTAGAATTCTTCTTAAAGTCAAAGGGTTTTATTTATTTATTTAAGAAAAAAATGTAAGTGCAGAGAAAAGTTTCCAAAATTCTTCTTTCTGAAAAGAAGCTACTGATGAGCTAAAGCTTAAATAGAAAGATGCTTTATTATTCCTTTAAGTTGGAAGGAATGTCTTTATTTGTCTAATAAACATTACAGTACAACAAGATTCTTCACTTCACGTATCCCAGCTTGTTAGAAAGTTGGGGTCAGAGCACAGGGTCAAAAGCTTGAACCCTTAACCATCTGATCAGTAACACAGCACCTTAACCATGGAAGAAAAACACTTAAAAAAATGAACCCACTTGCCAAATATGGTAAACTAATTTAATTAAACGTATTAAAATGAATCACAATGAAATTGTAAAAAAAAATTCATATTTCACTGTTTATGTTAATAATTAGTATTTCATTTGTATAATGAATGTATATAGACTATTGTGAACTGTGCCCTCTGGTGGGACAAATATAATGGCACACTAACATCCTTGGATTAGTTTTCAGACATTTACTAGCAAACATGTTAAACAAGTGAAATATAACCACCAAAAAGAGCACAAGCATTACATTTAATTATATAATCGTTGTTTGTGCAATGTATTGTACTGCCCGTCAAGATCAGTGAAAAAAAGTCTTTAGTCTCCCTAAAGGAAAATCAATCAAAAGGTCCACAAAAGTGCACAAGGTGAATGATGAGTTTGTTTCTTTACCAGCATGCAAAGCTGGATGATTGACTCTCAGTCCTGATTTGGAAGAGGTGGTGACGGTCAGTGAGACGGCTGAGAATGCGGCGAGTTCAGACTCGCTTGCAAGAACAGACGTCTTTGCTGTACAGTATTACATGAGAGGAAGTACTTTTATCTACGTCCATAACGTAAGTTTGTTGGCATTTGATCAGAAATTCCTAGCTGCTCTACACAGTGTTTAATGAGATCAAGTCGATCTGTGAAGTTTTTTCTGAACAACACCCTATAACACACACATTCCCTTACGGCGTTCAGTTTCGGGGATGAAGAGCAAAAAAAAGCCAAAGGATTTAGAAGGCAAACCAAATGTCTTCACTCAGTTCTGTTTGAGCAAGGACTATGAGATGGTCTAAATCTGCTTTGATCTAAATGAAAACTCGGCTCCGTCTCCATTATACAGAGATTGTGTATGAAACCTTTGACAGGCCTAAATTTGCCTTTTTTTAAAATTTAGTGTAGCTGATTTGTGTCAGCGTTGGACAATCATTTAGCAGTATCTCCACCACTAAGATCTTCAGACCTTGCTGTAATAAACAGCCCACTCTTTCTTTTTAATGCCGGATGAATGATCGCATGCATCCCAGCTGCGCTGGTTCATGTGAGTGTTACCGTTCATGTAGCTATTTCCATTTTTGGTTGTGACATATCCACTCTCCTTTTGATCCGTGATAAATGTCACATTGTCGTAGCCAGTTTTCATCCCATTTGCTTTCTTGTCCCCACCACCATCACTGGCGCCAGGCTTTCTCAGACTTAATGGAGGCTTCGATATGTGCCAGTTCCACAAAACTTTATTCATCTCATCCTGGTTGTGAATGCCTAGAAGTTTGTCTTTCTCATTAGAGTTGTCATCATCTTCCTTTTTACCGTCATCCCCTCTTTGGCCGTGTAAGTCCTCACTGGCACTCTGAAAGTACTGATGGATGCAGACTTTGGCAAAACCTTTGGCGTGTTCTGCGCAGAGCTCTTCAAACATCTTGCGCTCAATGTCAAAGTAGTGCGACCAATATTTTGTTTTGAGGAACGCAGCCTGGCTGAAGCAAGGCCGCATGGCACGGACGGTGAAAGCAATTAACGTAAGGATCAACAGGAAGAGCCAGCCGAATGCCTGTGGGTTTAAAGAGATGGGTAAAAAACGAGAAAATATAAAGCGTTGATACAATATAATACGTTTTTAATGAAAGATATTCATACTAAGTCATAGTATAGACAAAAAAGAAAACGGTCATAGTCCCATACCTGTGACACACATCGTATATACCTGGTGGCTGCTTCGCTAGATAAAAGATGATGTCCATCAAATATGTGCTTGCAAGGGATTTTGGCAAGCAACGTTATCATTTCTGTTTCCGAGAGATTATGCCCAGTAAAATTTCTGAAAACAAACTCAGAAACATCCAGGTCTATACTAAATGCACAAAGAAAGCTTTTTCCATCCATTAATGTGACCGTAATCCAAACCACAGGAGCAATCAACGAGCGCTGTGATACAGAAATAAACATGTAGCGAAAAATGGACGGATCCTTGCCTCTGTGACCTGCTGGCCTCTTCCATTCCTCAGAAAGTATAGACACGTTATTGTTCAGGACAAAGCCGAGCATAAAGAACCAAACAGCTGGAATGACCAATACACCAATTCCATACGAGTAATTGTATTCAGGCATACAGGGGCAGTTAAACTCAAACGCGGAGTAGAGTTGTGCACTAGCCAGAGCCATCAGGCCACAAACACCGTGCATAAACGACTCTTGGTTGGATTGAAGAAACTGGAACATCATACGAAACTTATCCATTTTGGCTTGTTAGGGTGGAGTCCTTCTATAACAAATCTGTTTAGGAGACAAAAATACTTGAAAATACATGAAAATTAATACTTAAATTTGAATTTTGTGAATTTACAGTTTACTCTGCACTATTTAAGCACTAATTAAAACACTACTAACAAACTAACCTGAAAGCTTTTACAAATACAAACAGAGTATGATATACTTACAGAATGTTCTGCCGGTGTTTAACGGAGTGTAATCGTGGACTAGTTGAAGTGTTGACGCAGTTTTTAAAAATGGAAAAAAGAAATTATGTAGTTCAGCTCCACCCTCTCTCTCTCTCTCTCTCTCTCTCTCTCTCTCACTCTCACACACACACACACACACACACACACCTGTTAGCCTGTGATGTAATCCCTCACACATCTGTCAGACTCAGGCGATCCAAAACAGCCTATATATCTAACATCTCAGTAAGTGAAAGCTGACAATAAATATATTATATAATACTAATTTAAATTTTAGACATATGATTGGTGTTATTTTGTGTTCTATGCTCTTTTAGCTAGAAACGTCCTCTCATTTACATAGCTTAACATAACCACAGACGGGCCGTGTGGTCCTAGCCAAAGTCACTGCCTCACCCTATTCAAATCCTACAGTGCCGTGTCATCCTGTAAGAAGCCGCGATCACTGAAACACAGAGTAACGAAAGACAAAATGTGACACGAATCTCACACAGCAATTAGTAAAAAAAAAAACTGATTAGAAATATATGAATTATTTGTTACAAAAACAGCCTTCTTCCACCTTAGAAATATTGCCAAGCTAAGAATCATCCTGATTGTATCTGAGGCTGAGAAGCTAGTTCCTGCTTTCATGACCTCTAGACTGGACTATTGTAATACGTTACTAGGTGATTGTCCTGCATCTTTAATAAATAGGCTACAGTTAGTCCAAAATGCATCTGCCAGAATTCTCACCAGGACAAGAAAATATGATCATATAACACCAATTTTATCATCTCTACACTGACTACCTGTTAAGTTTAGAACTGATTACAAACTGCTGCTACTTACGTACAAGGCTCTTAATGGTTTAGCTCTCATGTATCTAACTAATCTTCTAACACACTACAATCCTTCACGCTCTCTGTGATCAGAAAACTCAGGACGTCTGGTAGGTCCCAGAATATCTGTCTACTAAAGGCGGTAGAGAGTTTTCATATTTAGCTCTCAAACTTTGGAGTAGTCTTCCTGATAGTGTTTGGGGCTCAGACACACTTTCCCAGTTTAAATGTAGATTAAAAACATATCTCTTTAGTCAGGCGTACACATACAGTAATACATCCTATAATCTTGTGCTTTAGTACATTCACATGATCATATAGTGCTTACTAATATTATGAACAGCAGCTACGCTAATTCCTCTCCACTGCTTCTCTTTTTCTACCCATCCCGAGATTGTACCAGCTCCAGTTGTGTTCCGTGTCATGAAGATTTTGGACCTTCATTGAGATGAGGCCAACCCTGTGAGGATCCGGAGGCACCTAGAGATGTACCAGCTCCAGTTGGACTCTGCTTCATGAAGTATTCGGACATTCTAAGAAGAGATGCCGACTACATGTGGCCTATGAGGACAACAACCTCCTCAGCAATACACAATTGTCAGACTGTATATTTATTATCACACCCTTTAGTGTCACCCAAATGAGGATGAGGTTCTCTTTTGTGTCTGGTTCCTCTCAAGGTTCCTTCCTCTTCCATCTAAGGGAGTTTTTCTTCACCACAGTCACCTCAGATTTGTTCATTGGAGATAAATACAAACACATTTAAATATGCCTAAAATTAATGTTGAATCTTTTATATTATAGAAATCTTTTGATAATATGAAACTTTTTTGTATTATGTTTGTTTTTTGTATGTTATGTGGCTTAGTGGTTAGCACGTTCGCCTCACACCTCCAGGTTCGGGGTTCGATTCCCGCCTCTGCCTTGTGTGTGTGGAGTTTGAATGTTTTCCCCGTGCCTCGGGGGTATCCTCCGGGTACTCCGGTTTCCTCCCCCGGTCCAAAGACATGCATGGTAGGTTGATTGGCATCTCTGGAAAATTGTCCCTAGTGTGTGATTGAGTGAATGAGAGTGTGTGTGTGTGCCCTGCAATGGGTTGGCACTCCGTCCAGGGTGTATCCTGCCTTGATGCCCGATGACGCCTGAGATAGGCACAGGCTCCCCGTGACCCGAGGTAGTTCGGATAAGCGGTAGAAAATGAATGAATGAATGAATGAATGCTCTGTAAAGCGCTAAACAAATTGGAATCGAATTGAATTGAATTTTTTCAACAACAAAAAAAAACATTACATTTCTTTCCTCCATCATTTTTTATTGCTTTAGATAATCTTTGTTTAAACCATTTTATTTGTACACTTAATACACATACATAATGTATAATGTCACTTCAGCCGAGACAATATATGTCATATATTCGATTTAGTCCTTTGCTCTTCACACAGCTCTACACTGGCCACTGCACAACACTGTGACCTTAAGCAGATTCTCTCTCACACCTCTGTGTAGAGTTTAACATATTTCAAACAGGAAAGAGTCACACATGGGCAGAACGGAAATGTGCACTCAAAGTCTCAGTGTGTCTCAACATCCTCTACAGAAAGAGGCGAAAGGGTTTAGAATCCTGCAGTCAACGGCTACTAATTTGATGCTGAAATATTATTACTCTTGGTAACACAGGTAGGTGGATTAAAATATAATCTTTTATTTGAATTTAAAAAAATGGACTAAAATGATGAAAATGCATCATGAGAAAAAAAGGAAGCTACCTATCATTCTCAAAGCAGGAAGTACTATGAGATGGTGCGCTGTAAGATCTTATAGGTTAAATGAGCTAATCAAAAAGTTCCTGCAGTTAAACTTTATAAAATGAGACATAATAGAATCAATGTACTTCATCAGTATGTTAATCATTTTTTTTTTCATTCTTCTGATGGAATGATGGAAGCTACACTATACAATAAACTTACTAGTAAATTTTTTTTATTGTTAATAAGGATTACTTGTCTATCCTGTGTTTTCTCTTTTTTTCGTATTCACATTTGATTACTATTTTATTTTTTAAATGTTTCTGTAATATGATGAACGTGACAGAATAACTTCCTTATTTGTGCACAGGATGGAGGAAATGCTTCTGCGAGTGTGTGTGGTAATGGCCAGCCTGCTGTACATAAAGGACCGCACTGTCTTTCAGGAGCAGGAGGAAAAGGTCCTCATAGACATGCAAGACAGGGAATATTTGCTGCGGAAGGAGGCAGCAAAGCTAGAGCAGGAAATGCACCAGGTGACCACAGGGCTGCCACATTCAAATCAGGAAGTGTTGCAAAGTCATGGCAGATTGATAAATGCAGAGGGGGAGGATTCAGGTGCTCAAAAAGTCCTGGCAAATGACAAAATAGAAAATCCACACCACCACCAAATGAAGGACATTCAGGATGAAGGAGTTCCTCTAACTCATAACAACATGCCTCCAGAGTTACAACATGAAGTCAACATGCGTGAAAATTTCCCTTCAGAAGAAAGACCACAGCCAGAAATAATCTCCCAGAATGAAATTAATAACATTCTAGAGGATGACATGTCAGGGCACAAGAAAGACATTCAAGACAGTGGTCAGAAAATGGAAACAGTGAACAAAGAACAAATAAAAGACATTCAAGGAAAATCACCTTTAAATGGAGTAAAGGATAATGATCAGAAATCTTCCCAGGTAGATCAGGTGCAAGGAATGCGCAATCAAATGCCATCTGAAGGTGATGAACGTATGCTGGTTAATACAAATACAGAGGAATTAATCACTGCCTCAGATGAACAGTCAACAGAGATCTCCTACAACTGGTATTTATGGAAATTTCTTTCCCTTATATCTTTGATTCGCCTTCTCAGGAAATTCGTCAACAAAGGCTCACAAAGCTCAGGAACAATAATTCCCATCAAAAACAAGACTACATCTAGACCTACAGGCATATTGTCAAAAACATTTATCCCTGACCACCAAGTACTGAGCAGCTTTTATGACCAGTGTGTACGAGTCTCTCCTAGCACACGTGGACAAGTATGCGAGTTTGTTGAGGGTTTGGTTGATGACCTTTTGGAAGCTGCAAGAGATGCTAGCAATAAAAAAACTGACATGCAGATTGGGGACTTTATTGGTGTAGGAAGCTTATATGAGCTTTGGGCTACAGGCAAGACACTGGTGTGTGATTTGTATGTACCCATAACTGCACCAAGATCACACGGATTTGATGTTGAACTTTGGAAAGAGAAAGATGCTTCATTGCGGAGTTTCGGCAAAATCAAAATGGTGAAGGTTGAAAATACTTCAAACGGTTGCCCTTGCATGGATGGGAACCCTGATGACGAGGACATGTTATGTCTTCTTCATCCCCATAATGAGAGGAGTACGGTTATGATAAATGCTGTTGGTGGTCCACTATGCCAAGAAAATACACCATACCTTTCTAAAAAGCAAGTAGTGAGATGGTTCAGGTCAGTGATTTTAAAAACATGGCGAGAAATCAGTCACAAGTACGAATTTGAGCTAGGATTTTGCAGCCAGGTGGCTCCTGGGGCTTTGAGAGTTCGATTCAGATCAGGAAAGATTGTTCTGTTCAATATTACACCTGTGGTTCAGGTCAAAAATTCAGAAGTGTACTTACTCTCTTATCTTTCAACTAGTCCAAACATCTCAGACATTCATTGGCCCATTTCCTTTGCTAGTTATGAAAATGCCCTCCTTAAATACTTTAACAAAACTCTTCCTAACACTTCATGCCATATTTCATGTCTCCAAATCCTCTCATTTTTACACAAACAGCAAACTAGTATAACAGGGAAATGTGGGCTTACAAGTAATCACCTCAAGTCCACATTGCTGCATCTGTTGATGAACAAGCCCACAGAATGGGAACACGAGAAGCTAACTAGCAGGCTGACCGACATGCTCACATTTCTTGAGCAGAAGCTTCTAGCTAAAGACTTTCACCACGTTTTGGTTGGAAATGCTCTTGTTCCTATAGACATTGGGCTTCCTAAAGAATTTCAAACAGCAAAGCCAATTAACATTTTCCTGCCAATGGCTTTGGATGAAGAGTCTTACTTGAAAACAGTCCAACACTTTCAGGAATTAGTGAAAAATGCTCCTGTACTTGTCCAGGAGTACAGCTCAATAAAAAGATCAGGTAAGAGTGAAATAAGCAGAATATAATTGTTATGCAGAAGCAGTACCACTTCTGGAAGTGGTTGTACATAATCCATAAGAAATATTTAAGCACCATTAAGTAACAAGAATCCATGTGCATGTCTGTAGGCTTGTTAAATGTCTGACAAATTAAGTATTCTGTTCACCACAGCACCGCATTAAAATATTAAGACAGCAAGTCCACACCATTTCAGTTCATTTGAGTCCAGATTTATTATGGAACACAGTAAAATTCTAGCAATTCTGCATTATTGAGCAATGTCATCGAAGGTATCCCAAAACATCTCAAATCCTCCACGAGCCATGATGTCTTCTGGTACTTCTAAAGACTTTGTTGCAGGCTGGTCAGTCTTCTGCTTTTCAACCAGCCAGGCGTTGCTTGAGATCTTCATAGTCACTAGATCAAGATGTTAACACAAAAACTCAATTTCCTACTGATCACTTGGCAAAACTACACTTCCTTTGCAATGAAGTAGGGGAAAAAAACCAAGGACATTGGCTGACCTGAGGGTTCTGGAACAGGACAGGAAGAATCACAGCAAGCACAAACTGCATTCTCTCCATACAGCTCTGACCACCTAAAGCACAGTAGTGAATAAGCACATTTTATTTCTGCACAATAAGAGTACAGTTTCAGTAGTGCAACAACATGAATCTTACCCTTGTGTACCCGCATTGTACGAACAAGATTTTATGCTTGCAGTTGGTGCCTCATTTCCTACGGTCAAGTCACAATGGATGAACATTTCCTGAGAAAGTGAACACATTGGCAAATTAGCATAAAATCTGTTTACATGTACATGCTTTGGGCTCAAAGCAATTTCTCTATTCTTTAGATATTGGTAGAGTTGCTATTATGTGCATAGTATTTACATTCTTGTCTGCAGGCTGGGAGGCCATGTTCTTAAACATAAGGGCTCCAATAGAGAACCTTAATGTGGTCTTCTGGTCACTAGGGTAGAACTTGCTTTGTTGACTGATCTTACTGTCCACCATGCATCTGCACAAAAGCATTTTAAAAAACGATGCATTATACAAGGGACTGCAAATTAAAGCAAAGCCCAGAGTCAGCAAAAGCCATACCCATAGCTGTCAATCACAGTGTATTTAGGTGTAGCATCAGGGTTTGGAAAGGCAGAGACATAGCACTTATTCAAGTAGATCCTCTTCCCAGTAAGACTATCAGGAGCCTTCGCTTCAAAGTACATGGGTTGGCCAACTGTATAGCTCTGAACAGTGCTGTAAGGTTTCCAGGTGTCTGTAGAAAGAGATTCATTTAATTTTAGCAGCAAAGTGCAGGGTAGATCAAAATGGTCAGTTTTGAAAGTCAAGACAATGCACTCAACCATAAGATACAAAACATCCAGCCCAGTTTGGAGCTTCATAAAATGAAGCATCTTAGTGTTCAGATGCACTTAAATAAAACAAAAATCATTAAATGCACATTAAAAGTCATTGTCTGTTAGGAAAGACTAAAAGGTCAATTTTGGCAATATGGTCAAGATTGATTCTATTTATATATATATATATAAAAAAAAAAAAAAGGCGCTTTTAGTGATTCAGGTGGACAGCATGTATTCATGAACCCAAAAATATGCATCATCCCAACACAAGTTCTTTGCCAAGTGACATGAGCTTTGGATTTAGAAGCAAGTGTTTGAGCGCTTACCATCTACAGGTGTGAGGGAGACCACACCCTGTAAGCTCATGAAGACGGTTCCTGCTTCCACTTGAGGCTGATAACCAACACTGTAGGAACGGAAATGCCTAGAGGAGGGGGGGGGGGAATCACAATTTAGCCTTACAAGCAGCAAACAGTCAACTGTACATGAAAAATTAAAAAAGAAAAAGTTCCAACTTGTTGTAATAACACTCCAGCTGCACAGAAAATGGTAGCTCACGAATGACCAGGTCATCAGCCACAGGCTCATAGGACAAAGTGTTGGAATACAAAACACGGTTTTGGTTTTCCTGGGAAAAAAAAAAAAAAAAAAGAAAGTTGGAGAGAAATCAATTACAGAACCTACACACAAAAAAAGAAAAAGTATATATAGAAAACTTGATCAAAATACATACATGACGTTGTACATTGCAGCTGCTGATGGGATACAGGAAGTAGTAATACTCAGGTGTGTCTTTATTCACAAGACATGTTCCCACTTTCAGATATTTCTCAGCATTTGTATTAGTAAAAAGACTTTTCTGAACCCTCACATAAATTCGGTCAATGTGGCATAAAAGCTGTACACTTTTGGGCTGAGGTGTTAAGGGAGATTTTGTTACAGTAGAAGGCAGTAATATAGCTTTCATTTCTTTAGGTACAGCTCTGCGATTTCCGGCAGGAGAAAACATATTCTTACGCACAGCTGAGAAGTCAATTGGCTGAGACTCTGGTAGTTTCAAAGGTGGGCATGGAGTAACAGGACTCGGGGTTACTGGATCCATCCCCTTGTAATGTGGGAACATTTCCTCCACTTCAGGCCATGTGTCATCTGATGCAGTGTTAGTCACAAAAAATGAAGGACTCACCATGTAGCTCATCCCCACCAAGAGAACCACAACCTTCAGTAACATGTTCTCTTCCATGTCTAAAAGACCACCAGAATACCACTCAACCAGAGCTTAGGCTATTTATAACAGGTAGATAAGCAGCATAGGCTGATTGTGTTGTAATTGGGAATGTTCTACACCTGGTGTTAATTGGCTCATCTGATTTCTGATTGGCTGTAGAGGAACCTGTTCTACTATGCAAAGCATGACCTCTGCTGGTAAACATGCTGTTGTGCTGTGAGTGTGAGGTGTAGATAGATAGATAGATAGATAGATAGATAGATAGATAGATAGATAGATAGATAGATAGATAGATAGATAGATAGATAGATAGATAGATAGATAGATAGATAGATAGATAGATAGATAGATAGATAGATAGATAGATAGATAGATAGATAGATAGATAGATAGATAGATAGATAGATAGATAGATCTTTAATGTGATAGACATTACCTTTGCTAGATACTGAATGAGAACAAAAAAAAATTATGCTTCAGCAGTCAAGTGTTGACAGCACATTACATTTTAATATGTACATGTGCTAATAATAAGTGTAATAAGTGTAAAAGTTTAATATGTAATTACATTACATGTGCTGTCATATTTTAAGTGCAGATAGATAGATAGATAGATAGATAGATAGATAGATAGATAGATAGATAGATAGATAGATAGATAGATGCTGGCAGTCACACCAGCAGAAAGAGCAACCATTTCTTAAGGCAAATAGAGGTTTTCATTTCAGTCAGTGCAAAGACAATTCTTGTGTTTTTTTCTATTGATAAAATGTTCAAATAATGTTAAAGTGGTTATAAATTATAAAAAGGAAACAAGTAAAATGTAATTATGTACTGAATAAATGTAAATATTTGGGAACACCTGTGTGGTCTTGTTATAATATAAATTTAAGCAAAATTTCATGCAACAATGATTGATGATTCAATTCTATAAAAAAATATTATTTTTCCAATATATAAGGGACAATCCTAAGGCATTTAATCTCTCTCTCTCTCTCTCTCTCTCTCTCTCACACACACTCACACACACACACACTCACACACACACTCACACACACACACACACACACACACTACTTCCTGTCTGAGTGCCTGTCTTGGTACAGGGACTGTTATACACACTAGGGGGTGGCAAAAACAATGAATGGGTTTCTTTTTTTTTTCAGGACAGTTGAAAAGCAACACCTAATGACTTTAAAGATGTTATTTATGAAGCATCGGGTCAATAGATAGTTGCTTAGTTAGTTAATATCACGTCACAATACAGTATTCGTTTTTTGTTTTTTTTTTGCATAATTTTGCAAAAACAGTACATTGAGATTAATTATTTCTGTTTATTGAAATCAAAACATTTCATACAAATGTAACAGATAATAATGACGTAATTCTACAGCTGAAACATTTGATGACTTTAATTTACAGACAGGTTTACATGCCTAAAAGAACAACAATGTCTTTTGACTATCTTTAGCCTGGTTATAACATTAACATGAGCCTGCACAGGCGTAGATGTGGTGCGATTGGATGTGGTGCCAAATTGGTTCAACCAACTAACAACTGGTGTTAAGTGAAGTTCAGCTGTGACTTGTTTAATTTGGGTGTGAATCTCAGGCTGCAGTTAGGTGCTCAGATTTTTCATGTAGTCTGCTGTTGTTTACAGGTATGAGCCATTGGTAAGAGGCAGAAATTGGTCCCTATACTGTTAAGGAGTTACATAGGGTTATAATGGAGTCTGTCCGTGTTTTCTGGAAGACCTCCAGCTTATTTTTATGTTATCTTTTCACATACGGTCAGAGAATTTGCAGAAGATCACATGAATCATTGCCTGAGTCACTCAGATCTGAATGATTAATTGTGACTGCTGATTCAGATTCAGATTTATTATCATGTCCGTTTACACAGTTACTAAGTCTGATATAAAAAGTGAGAAATTCTTTTTCAGAGAACCAACAGCAGTCCAGTTATTAAATATATGTATCTGTAACTCTAAGTAGTGTAAGTACAGACAAATGTTAGTTTCATATGTAACTCTGGCTTAGTGATGCACAGATCACCAATAGAATCAGTGTGTAACACCTGAACAGCACATTGTGTGCATGTGCACACAGGTCAAGCTCTTCCAACAAGGCTATACAATGACACGTGATGCAGTACTCACTGTAAATATGCCAAAGCCATTGTAGGCTCTCGACAGCAAGAAACATCAGACATTATCCGTTCTGAGTTCAGAGAACAACAGTAACACGCATAGCGGTTAACTGGAGATGGGTCACAGGTGGAAAACATAGTGCTGAGGATCATAAGAAATATGAGGGCATAAGGAATATAAGTACTGTCTATATGCACATGATGAGGAGACATTCCTTACAGTGTCACATGTCACAGTAGCCAATCTACAGGTTATGACGATGTCCTCCACCCAGTGGGTTAATCCATTTGAAGGCTGCAATACCAATAGATTGCTTCACAATTTGGTTTATATATCCTTTGAGAGAAATCCAGGATTTAGCCACAAGGTCAATCCAGAATCATCTGACCACTGATACATAGATTGCACATCTCACATTTGGTGAAGTACAAGAAATCACCTTCAGGCCAGCCGTATGTACTGTATGTGTTCATAAGAAGGGTCAGTGGCACACATGACATCACATACACCTTTAGGGTAGTATTAGGGTAATAACTAAGTATTATGTTTAAAAGATATTGTGTATAAGCCTAAATTTATAACTTAACCACAGTGCATGCAGTCGTACATTATTTAATACCTTTGGGTTTCTTTTGTCATGCAAATCTGGTCACAGAAATTAAGTCACCAACATGTCCTGCTACATCACGTCTAATAAAGATCTTTAGTGATTTTTTTTCAGATGTTATAGAAGACACAGTTCACTGCAAGCTATGTTAATTAGGCTAATTCCACATAGGCTTATTTTATATTACGTAGACCTGTTCATTAAAAACAATTCATGCTAATATGGCATATAAGCCTTTCTTATGTCCTCTTCAGTGTTAATTGTTCTGCAACAAAAGTCTTCAATAAACACATTATAGTTTATACCGTTATATATTCTAGGGTTCAGTGTTTGCATTAATGCTTCCACCAGCTCAAGGTGGCTTTTAAATGCAATTTTACTGAGCAGTCGCATTAACATGTTATGTGATTAGCGACATCCTTAATGAATTAAAACTTCAAACTTCACATGCAGTATGAGTGTGTTTTGGTTTCTGCACTAACTTGCGTTTTTTGTTCCCTGACATATGCACATTTGTTTATATCTTTGTAATCAAATAAGTTGATCAGATGATAAATATCTTTTTTTAATTTCATTGGTTTACTGTAAAAGTGTGACATACTGTTATGTTTAAGATATATGGATGTCATATAGTATATGTTATTATATATGTTGAATGCACACACAGACAGATAAAGAGAGAGAGAGAGAGAGAGAGAGAGAGAGAGAGAGCTTTCCTGCAGCACTTGCCAGATGGTGGCTGGTTATGTGTGAACTTTAATGGGAGAAAGTAATGATCCCCCTGTCTCTGTGTCTACAGGGAGATTTATACACATATAGCCACACTGTCTCTTTACAGCTGCATATGATCCATCCATATCAAGTCTAAACATATACAGGCATGTTATCTTGGATTTTCTCCCAGTCACATAAAATAAAACACAAAAAGGCTGCAGGCTAAAAGACTTTATATTTCTTTCTTGCACATTTTTCAGGTAATTTTTCCTTAAAATGTTGCACTGGACAACTTCAGTTTGTTTAAATATCGTATTTGCACATAAATTTGGGTATATGAATAAATGACACAAATGTAGATTTTATTCTATGTGAGATTTGTGTTTTAGAGTTAAAGCCAGGTAATTGAGTATATTGACTTGTAACATTTGTATAAAAATATTTAGAAAAAAACGTT
Organism: Tachysurus vachellii; assembly: GCF_030014155.1. Lineage (NCBI taxonomy): Eukaryota > Metazoa > Chordata > Actinopteri > Siluriformes > Bagridae > Tachysurus > Tachysurus vachellii. The sequence continues at coordinate 8,039,786 of NC_083483.1, read as the reverse complement.
ACTGTCTAACTGGTTTAGCAGAAAAAATATATCGACTCTGTTAATCGACTCTGTTAATATATGACTCTGTTATTTTCCACCATATTATTCATGTCATTGTAACAAAGTAAATTGCTATGTTGTGCCATATAACTATGTCTATAATGACATTTAATTTATCCTTAACTCCATCTTTAACCTCTGATCCATTATCCCTTAACCGCAATCTGCCATGCTGCGGAATTGACATTTACACAAAATCCCAGGAGTACAAAATGGCACACACAGTGCAATTTCAGCTAGTCATAATGTTTCAAATCTATTTATTCTAATGGAGACTCTTTTTACCAATGCACCTGATCTTAACAGATGTCAGCAGGCCAACAGAAAACATCCCCTTTACCTTCGGCATATTAGAAAAGCAACTAATCATATATTTGGATAGGATAGACCAGAATTTAGGCCTCATCAGCAATGGCACTGGTTAAAGTAGTAAATGACAAACTAATTACTTCAGATCAGGGTTGAGTCTCAGGATTTTGAAGTCATATATTATGGTATTTTCCTGGCAAGCTAAAAATTTTGTTGCCTTTCTTACATGATATTTGGTTATCACATTATAAATATAAATGGTGACTTTGCATATAAAAGCATAGTTTGGTGATCCACAGGGCTCTGTTCTATGTCCACTTTTTTTCTGTTTAAACACGGAATGAGGATTGATCTACAGTATGGGTTAAGTGTGTTTTTACTTTTTTTTTAATCTCATTTCATTGTACAGCACAGTATATGTAATGATAATAAAACTGCCTTCAACTTTGTAAATAGGAATTTTAGTATGGGTACGAGAGGTATGATTGCAGGAATCAAGTTCATTATCAGGCTAGATTGTCTTACGGTCTGAAGAAATCTCTAGTGACACTTGATTACATTTTTATTAATCAATAATTTAGTTTACGTGTGATTGCGTGAGTGAATGAGAGTGTGTTTGTGCCCTGCGATGGGTTGGCACTCCGTCCAGGGTGTATCCTGCCTTGATGCCCGATGATGCCTGAGATAGGCACAGGCTCCCCGTGACCCGAGGTAGTTCGGATAAGCGGTAGAAGATGAATGAATAATGAATGAATTTAGTTTACTGAAATTTAGCAGATATGAATTTCCAATTAGGACAGTTTTGTACTTCAGAAGTAGATGCCTGTTTAACTTTTACTTTCTTTTCTTTTTTTTAAACCAAGGAGCTGTCACCTAAAAAAAAACATAGAAAAATATCTCCATAAATCACCATGAGCAACCCATAACTTGTCTGTTTGCATAAAAATATGTGTAGCCTGTGGTTCTTTTTCTGTTTTCCAGGTGCATCCACATGCATGTTCGTGAAATCGTGAAATCTGACCACTTTTTATCCACTCAAAAGGCAAAAGTTGACCATTATTATTATTATTATTATTATTATTATTATTATTATTATTATTATTATTATTATTATTATTGCTGTTGTTGTTGTTGTTGTTGTTATTATTATTATTTTATCCCCCTGTGAGTTTAAACATTTTATAGATAATCTAATACCAGTTATTGTCTTTTCATTTCAAATTAAACACAGTAACATAGAACTTAACCTTTGTTGTTTTCTATATAGTTTTTCCTACAAAGCATTTTTGATTTTGATGAATGAGATCCACAGCCCTAGTATGGCATCTAGCTTGGCATCTAGCTCAAGTTTGTTATCTTTGTGGTCTTTTAAAAAAAAACTTTTGGCAAGCACCATGCATCAACACCTACGCTTGAAGAAGACTGCCTGAAGAAAGAAGCTTTGGGAGGTTGGGACATGCTGACTTCCCTGGCACTAGTGATTGGTTCTGTAATCCTGGCACAGCGTAAACATAATGTGTGGGGAGCAAAACATGAATCAGGTCCAAATACTTATTTTGGCACTTTCATAAATTACTGAAAAATTTTATATGAAGTGCACACATGCCAGTTTTCCCTTTGCAACATATAGCTACTGTATTTAATGTTTCTTAATCCTAGGAAATGGAATTGAGTGATCTTCAGCTGAACTGTTGGTGGTCTATTTGCAAAACTCTTAGGAAACACTGTTCCAATATCAAAAATAGCTTTTATACTTAATAACCAAACCCACAGACAAGATGTCGGAAAGGTGAAGGAAATAATTATATGGACACTTTTGTGTTTGTCCATATATATGTGTGTGTATATACGTAGTCATTTTACAAACATGTTTCATGACAAGTCTTATGTGTGTGTTTTTTTTTTTTTTTTTTAGTAGAGGAGTTTTGTGTAGATAGCAGTCCATTGCTTATTGCTGTCTATATAACTTTTGTTCCTGGTCTTCCTGCAAATAGCCATTTAATGAACTTTCCAGTTACACTGCTATGGTTTTATAGTGCTATAGTTACAAATACACACACACACACACATATACAAACACACACACTTACACACAATTAAGAACACACACACATACAAACACACACACACACACACACATATACAAACACACACACACACACATACTGTAAGAACACACACATACGAACACACACACAAACACATACACACACGTACACACACGAACACACACACAAACATACACATACGAATACGCACACATACGAACACACACATATACAAACACACACACTTACACACAATTAAGAACACACACATACGAACACACAAACACATACACACACACACACACGTACACACATACGAACACACACACATACACATACGAATACACACACACACATACACACACACATATGAACACACACACATACACATACGAATATGCACACATACGAAAACACACACACACATATACAAACACACACACTTACACACAATTAAGAACACACACATACAAACATCTATCTATATATCTATCTATGCGCTTTGTTTTCCTTTCTTAAAATAGGGCAAATGACTTAATGAAAGAATATTTTAGCTTGAAGTCTCTGGTTTTTAACATTTACGTTCTACGCAGCACACCTTTTATTCTTCATTTAAAAGAAAAACCCCTGCTCTTAAAATATGACAGCACATGCATGTAACATGCTGCCAACACTTGACTGCTGAAGCATAATATTTTTTTGTCCTCAGGCTAAAGGGGATTGCAGTTTTAAACGTACCTTTCATTTTACTCATTTTAATCCCCTGAACATTAAATGTAAAATTGTATGGTATGGATTATAATTATTTTACTTATAAAAGCATATTAGAGCATAAGACACATTCTAAGCCAGATTTTGTTAAATGTCTGTATATAGTTTTAAGACATTTCTTGTATATTAATGTACATGCTTCATCATGTATTTAAGAATCCTTTTTAAAATATATACATTATATATTGGACCCCGAGTTACATTTTCTGGCCTTTATTCATCCTGTAAGAATAGACTTTTTTAAACATATGTATATATTTTAATAGAACTTTGTACACAATAAAACTTTATATAACTCAAGAAACCAAGACAATTTTATATACATGTGTGACAGCAGGCGTGACAACAGAATATAAGAATAAATGATTTATTTTTTTCTGTCTTAAAGTAGAACAAATGATGAATTCTACCATGTTTTAACAAGCGAGTTAACTTTATTCCTGATAGTATAATGTAAAATATACCATCAGGTGTTTAGTCCTTGATTAATTTGTCTATTTACACCCTTTAGTGTCTTGGTATCATTGTGAAGTCTTACCATTTGTGTGAGTCATGGTTCCCTGTTGTTCCTTAATACATTTCCTGTGTCTATTTGTTGGATTAACCCAAAATAAACCACACATAAAGATTTTATGCACCTGATTCTTACCACAGAGTTTGTAAAACTTTATAGGAAATCAATAATAGCATCTCACAACAAACTGTGAATTACGTAAATTCTCAATGGATTAAAATGTAAAAGATTAATTCGATTTTATAGAATTACTGTAAGGCTGCAGTTTAATCTGGTTCATGTCACTCTATTTTACACTTTTTCCAACATGACAATTTCTACTCTGTACTATAAATAATAATAACTTATAATAATGTAAATATGAAAAGTTTCTGAGATATTCTCTGTCTCTTATTCACGCTCATGCTAACACACCTGACATCAGGATGCCAACAATTGGTGTCACCAGTGTCTTATACATACTGTATTTAATGCACCGCTAACCTCAAATACCTTCCTGTTGATGCCGAGGGTTTTGTATCATATTTTGGATGACGTATGAGGAATTTCGAGGGACATCATGATTTCTTTAAAATGGCTGAGAATAAAACTTTCCCACAAGCACTGCCAGTAAAATGTAAATTTAGAAACCATTATCGGATCTCCCTCTAAGAGAAGCTTTTTTGGTGCTTTATGTAGCTAGAAACATTTTATATACCTTTATAAATATAAATCTATGATTATTCAAAGAACCTGTCAAGAACCCTTGAAGGACTTTATTTTTATAAGAATGTACAATGTCATAATGATGACTAGTTTTATCCACATCTGTTATCAACATCTGCGAAAATTTGTTTTATGGATTTCTCTACAGTGCAGCAATGAACATTGTGATAATAAAAAAGAGTGAAATAGTTCAGTAGTTAACACTTATGATGATATTGTCATCGTCAAACACGTGACACTGAAAACTACCTCTATGTTCATTTAAATGCAGTCAAAAAGCACATAGTTTTTTTTTTCAATATTCTTAAGTGCCTATATTTATTTGGACACTAAATAAACTAAACTAAACTAAATACATGAATACATGCTGTGCCCAAATTCCTTGTCAAACCAAAACCCAGAAAAATTTATTAAAATGAAATTCTAAAATGATATTTTTTCACTCTCCAAAACAGTGATTATGTGATTAGTGAAAACTAGATTTTAGTTTCCAAGTTGTAATCGTTTTCTTCCATTCTAGACCACATGGTCCAGGTGTAGCTATAAACTACTACTACTACTACTACTACTACTACTACTACTAATAATAATAATAATAACTAAAATAACAACAACAACAACAACAACAATAATAATATTAATAATAACAATAATAACTAAAATAACTATAACAATAACAATAACAACAACAACAACAATAATAACAACAACAACAACAACAACAACAACAACAACAATAATAATAATAATAATAATAATAATAATAATAATACTAATAATGACAATAACTATAGTAATTATAATAATAATAAACATAAGGATAATAATAGAATAACAGAATATAAGTGTTTTGGGTCATGATTATGACTTTCTTACTGTACATGTATGAGTGAAATCAATGTAGAACTAAAAGTACTCTGCCTTGAGGGTCTTTCACACTTTCTCTCTCTCCTAAAGATGTTTGCCCCTCATCTTGTTCAAACTTGTACAGTTGTGCATGAGTCAGAGAGAAGCTCTCTGCAGTAAGGTCCCACATACCTGGTCTCTGTGTCACTGGGCCTGATCAGAACCGCATCCTGACTATATTACACGTTATCAGTACTGAGGATTCACAGGCACCTGCACACGACAACACAGCGTGAGACTTTTCTCCAGTCAGAGTTAAAAGGTGAGGATTTCAGCTACTACATATTTTTCTTTATTGTTCATTTTTCTACAAGGCTATGTTTTTGTTTTTGTCCATTTTTAAGATTTACAACAGTAGCTAATATATAACATTAATATGCATGTGCATGTGATTTAAATTGATTTGATTTTTATTTATTTTGCAGTGCAAGTAATATTAGTCCAATCAGGATATTAGATAAGCTTCATGTGTTATTACTCCTGTTTATGCTGCTCCTTATACTGTACATAAAGAACATCATGAGACATTTAATATTTAATGCCATTATGACATTTTACAATAATATTATTAATCAATACTGCTATTGTGTGTATAAGTATTAGTTATAGGTTCATAAAATGTAATCATGGAATATGACTCAATGGGTCTTTAACCATGTTTGAGTCTTCATTTGCAGTGAATAACAAAACTGACATAAACTGATGTGAATAACAAAACTGACGTAAAAAAAAAAAAAACATTTAAAGTAATTGTGTAGGTTTAGTTTTATTGGAGAAAAAAAACTTCAGGCATCTCGGTTTGTTCCTTTTGTTGGATTTATGTAGCTTCGAACTTCAAATCGGTCAAATTTAGAACTCTCAAGGGTTAAATATTAAAATTAAGTAGAAGGTGTTTGTCAGTTCTTTATACAGGCCATGGGACTAATCTGTGTGTATCAGTGCAGCCAAGAAGCAATTTATACGTTTATTCAACAGGAGAGATTTAAGTAATTACATTACTGTTATTTGTGGTCAGAAGACATTAATCACTGCTATTGTACCATGTTATAAGGAACATTTTCAAAGACTGTGGAACATCATATAATAATTTGCCTTAGGATACACACGCACACACACACACGCACACACACACACACACACACACACACACATACACACACACACACAGTGATGTCAGGAGATGTTAAAGTATATCAATATGCTTTCTGAGTCATTAGAATAATTTACTGGAAGTGAAATTTTAAAGAAAGAAAGAAAGAAAGAAAGAAAGAAAGAAAGAAAGAAAGAAAGAAAGAAAGAAAGAAAGAAAGAAAGAAAAACAAGACGTTCCATTTTGTATTTTGTGGATTCTAAGTGATAAAACTGTCTGCATCCAAACTAGTGGATGATTTTTAGGACAAAACTGTTAGAGTATTTTTATTTTTATCCTCTTTTGTTGTATGAGATTATCTCATGGTCTTATAACATGAATGATGTCATTGTTTGGTTTGTCTGTGGTACATTGTGCTGCCTGGGGGTTTGATCCCTTTACAGAGCTAATAAGCTATAAAAGGTTTTGGACACTGGAGGTTTGTTGTGTATGAACTGTTTATTACACTTGTGAGGATAAAACTGTGCTTGATGATTGAGATTTAGCCAGAAGTATTTCTTCATGTTTAAAGTTCAAATCAGGAACATTCAGCTAGTGCAAACCACACCCATACACAGGCGTGTGTGAAAGCTAGCAACAAGATGAAAAGCTTTTTTATATCCACCTGCAAATAGAAATGCCTCTGCTTAATGATTGGTGGTCCACACACACACACACACACACACACACACACACACACACACACAAACACACGCACACACACACACACACACACACATATACACACACACGCACACACACATACACATATGAACACACACATACACACACACATACAAACACATACACATATGAACACACATACAAACACACACACACATACACACTAACACACATACACACACTCACACACACTCACACACACACACACACATACACTCAAATACACATTTAGAGCCACAGAAACCAAATATAACTGACTGCAGCTGAAATATGAGAAGTTACGCCATACAGGTTTTGATGTATAAATCACTGACATGTACAATTACTCTTTCCATAATCAGGCTTGATTTACATTTATTCGTTTTATAAAGCTTTATTAATGTTTTAGTTTAATTCCTGATTTAATATGTTTACCTTATAAGAACCTTATTCAGTTCAGTTGACTCTTTACTACATTTAATAACCTACAAAAACCTCTATCTTGTTTATTCCTTAGTTATTAGGATTTAGTCAGCTTACATTATTGACCATTGTTAAAAAGCTGAATAGGATTTTAATAATACCATCTATCTATCTATCTATCTATCTATCTATCTATCTATCTATCTATCTATCTATCTATCTATCTATCTATCTATCTATCTATCTATCTATCTATCTATCTATCTATCTATCTATCTATCTATGTCTATTGTGTGACTTTAAGGATGTGATTCAAACCCAAAGAGATCCAGAAAGTTTAGTTTAGTTTTTGGACTATTATGTCGCCTGCCAGTTTAGTTGTGTACCTAGGTTCATTTTTTATAATTTATTTTAGATGAAAGTGTCTCGATCCCATTCCTGCCACACTATGACCATAATTATAACTCTAAATACAATCATTATTGAACTAATGTTGATCCTATTACAAGTTGAGAAGGCCGTGGAATATATATATTGTTTTTCAGGAAATACGTCTGAAGTGCTAAATTCTTAACTACAGTTTTCAAAGCTTTGATTTTTTTAATAGTATTTTAGAACAAATGACTCAAAAAAACGACCTGATGGAATAAAAAAGGGTTTTTATGTATAACTTTTCATAGAGATGCTGCCTTGAGGAAAAACTCATGTTGAAACCTGCAGTATTTGTAGGACCGCGTATCGAGGACGATTGATGCCATAGCTAAAATTTCTTCATAGGGTGTGTTAGGCTTTGATTACTTATCAAGTGTAGCTCAGGTGAAGCAGAGCTCTCCAGGATGGAGTCTGACTCTAATGAGTGTGGTGAGTGTCTACTTAAAAAAATACATCCATCATTAAAGTAGCTTTTTATATATTTATATATGTGCTATGTGATTAATGATTGCTTTACTAAACACAGTGTGGTGTATTAAGCTTTTTTTTAAAAATAAAAAAAATGTCCAATACAATTTAAAAATAAAGGAAATACTAAATATTCAGGAGGAACCAGCATAAGTAAATTTTAAATAAGCTTATTTAAAAAAAAAACTTCATAATTTTTTGCTTTTATCCTTTCCATCATTCACATCTAAATCAAATTAAAACTGTTTGAAACTTTTATGAAGAATCTTTCATATTCAATTAATTTGAATATTTTTTTTGTATCACATCCAGATGTTCAGCTGTTTAACACTAGACTGTAAACTAAACATGTTTTTTTTTGTAAGTTTGTGATAATGACTGTTTTGCTACATGTGAAAACTATATTTGACAGGATGTTTTTGGTCTCTTATTTTGCTTTTAAATAGTGAACATGGAATGGACAGATTAATCACAACCAAGATTGTGAATGCAGAGGGAGGATCAGGAGTTTCAGGAAAAGGTAAAAAAAAAAAAATGATAGATAAAGAAATTGCATTAATGGACAATGTAGAATTATCTTATGTTAATTATCTTATGTTAACTGGGTAGACTTTTATTAAACATACAGAAGGATTTAAATATAAAATAATTTTGTTTTCTTTATCATGAAAATCTAGCTCAGGTTGATTTGTTATTTATTCCATTCTTGAATAATATAATGCTTTTTTTATTGTTTATATTTTGTAATGAGCACTTTTTGTCTAAGCTGGATATGATGTGGTGTGTGTGTGTGTGTGTGTGTGTGTTTTAGTTTAGAAATGCAAGAGGTTTAACACAGAACATTAACACAGGATCTATATCTTCTCCTTCACGTTTACAGAGAGTTTGACCACCACGACACGTCTGACATCCCTTCCTCCAAGTGAGTGTGAACACACCATGTGCTTACACTGTTTTCATAAGATTTCTCTCAGCAGCTGCCCTGAGGGACTTTCTGTTTTTATCCTATGTGCTATTAGAGCGCATTATTAGCTTTAATTCTTTTTAACCAGAGGCCAAAGAATGGTATTCAGCATTGAATGTCTTTACTGGTCACACTCTACAGTGGGGCTTAATTACTCATATGAAAGGAGATACTCAGGGATTTAGGAATTTCTAGTATTCATAAGACCTTCTGTTTTATCTAGCCAACTATAAGGCAATATATCCATAGGAAGGTTAGAAAGTTAACCCCATATGCTTGTTCATAAGCATTTATAATATAAAGGTGTTATTTTCAACCACTAAACTTCTGTGTACGTTTAATTCAACCGAGGGAAAAACATCTCACACTAAAAGCCAAAGACTTGTTGTGACATAAAATATTTCATACGTTTATACTGGTTGGAAAGTCCAATTTTACTTTTGGAACAAATCGCCATTGTACTGGTTAAAAGAGTTAAAGAGTCAGAATGTAGAGACTGTAGAGTTGGAGCAAGACAATTGGGTTGTTTTTTTTTTTTTTACCAATCTGTCATTTTATTGTGTGTGTGTGTGTGTGTGTGTGTGTGTGTGTGTGTGTGTGTGTGTTTTATAAAACCCCAGAGGGCAGCAGTAGTTCGGTGAACACTCAGCGGGTGCTCACATCTACCTCTAGCTCTAGCTCGGGTTCTAGTTCTGGTTCTGGAGGAACGGTGCAACTGGAGAAGAGGATTATCACCCAGAGCAGCACAGGAGGAGGAGGAGGAGGAAAAGGAGGAGGAGGAGGGAGCAGCAGTAATGTCATATCCTGTAAGCACTACATCTCTTCATAACAGCAGGTTATTAAAAGGAAATAATTATACATGGATGTTGGTTATATTTTAATGAAAGTTAATGAATCCTTACCTTAAAACGATTCTTATATTCTGTCATATTTCTGAGCAGGGATTTTTTTCAGTGCATTATTAAGTCCTAATTATTGTAGCCTGGATATTATTTGTCTGTCGTCAGCATAAACACTGAGGCACTGTGATTTCTTGTGATGTGTTGTCTTTAGAAACTGAGAATGAATTTTTTCCTCCATTCTGTAGTGTGTGACTGGTGTTAATGAAATCCAGGCTCAGAGGCTCAGAGAGTGAGCACTGTGTGAACTCTTTGGCACGTGTTTAATGACGTGTTTTAAACAAATTTTCATTACATCTACAGTGAAGCAACTGTTAACTATAATTATGAGCTCTTAGTATCAGTAACATCCCTAAAGTATCATTAACATCCATCACACGGTACCGTTAGTCCCTGACCAGACGGAGACGCCAAACTACTTCTGTAAGTCGCTCTGGATGAGGACTGATGTTGTAAATGTAGATGAAGATTAGAGTTAAACTCTTCAAAGACCTCAATAACAGTAACCCTAGTGACAGTCCTTCCGTCAACTGGCTTCATCTGTTTGTGTTTGTCCTTCATCATCTTCAGTAGGTGGCTCAAGCAGCAGTGTGGTGCAGGTTGTGACTGGCGGCGTGAGCGGAGGATCATCTGTGACTTTATCTTCTCTGGGAACTTCTTCAAGTGGAGCTGCTGGAGGTTTAGGAGCTTCTGGCGTAACCTCCTCCATCGTTACATTTGGGGTTACTTCAGGAGGAGGCTCCGGGGCTTCTGCAAACTCTTTCGAGTCCCGGTCTTCCTCTCAGTTTGTGTCCAGCTCTTCTGGGGACTTTGGGAACCTTTCAGTTGGATCTATGAATCTGTCAGGGGGTGGGGCTCACTCGTTAGTGATGTCTTCTGGAGGAGGGGCTGTTATGTCAGCAGGAGGCGGCTCTACCAAATACACCTCCTCCACCACCACTAGCGCCATGAAGACTGGTAGCTACTCACCGGTCACACAGAGAAAAAGCAGCCTGACCCTGCGCACTGCAGGATATGAAGGTGACTTACAGCTTGTGTCCTTTGACCGTTGGCTTTGTGACATTATTATATTAACAACACTATCATTTAAGAGAGTGAGAGAGAGAAACATGATTGTGATCAAATTTTTATAAACTTCATTATAATTTAATCAAACAACCATGAAGCCTATAAATAATGTGTTTAACTGTATTTTTTAAGTTTACTGTATATTAAAGTTTTTATTTATTTTTAACTCTTAACTAATTCTTTATTAGGAAGCTCCAGTGGCAACTCCTCCCCTGAATATACTAGGAAAGAGTATGGTCAGTGTGTTTTTATTAATAATAATAATAATAATAATAATAATAATAATAATAATAATAATAATAATAATAATAAAACTAATTAAATGTTTTAAACATCTGAAAAAAAAGTTTACAAAAACAATGAGTAAATAAGAAAACAAATAAGTTAGAAGAATAAATAAATACATATTTTAAAATAGTTTACTACTGCTACTACTAATGATAATAATAATACTAATAATAATAATAATAATAATAATAATAATAATAATAATAATAATAATAATAATTTAAGCATTTTTATTTTTAAAACTAAACATTTTATTTATTAAATATAAAATGTTTTTAAAAATCTTTGTCAGTTCATAAACTAGTTTACTGAAGTTTAATATTTTTGTTTTTGTTTTAATTTTTTTCTGCAGCAGCCGCAGCAGCAGCAAGTGCAGCCACTAGAGGACGCACCCAGACAAGAGGTATACAAGTATACATGACTGCAGTTTTTGTAGATTTGAAAATGGATAACGAAGGAATGCTAAAGGGAACATAACTAAAATAACTAATAAATAAATAATTAGATTTTTGTGTTATATTTTCAGAGAGTGAGATCAGAGCCAGACTTCAGAGTGCCTCTCCATCCACTAGATGTCAGTATAAACCTTCTAAATAAGTTAAACACTGTGCTTACACTAACTAAATTTTACACAATAATTGTGTGTGTGTGTGTGTGTGTGTGTGTGTGTGTGTGTGTGTGTGTGTGTGTATGAATAGGGACCGAGCTGGATGATGTGAAGAAACTTCTTAAAGGTCGCTCCAGTAGCAGCAGTCCTTCTCGCTCTCCTACCAATACACTACCCATACCTAAAAAAGCAAGTGTGGACACACGCATAGAGAGCCACTCAGGTAACACACACACACACACACACACACAGCTTGGCAGCACTGGAGCTTGAACCTTGATCAACAACCTAGAGCCTTAGCCAGTTGAGCCACCACTGCCCCAAGATATTGATTTTTCTTTTGCTTTATACAACAATTACATAGCATATCATATACATAACCCATGTCAAATCTGTAGTGTTACATTTTTACAGGTAAAGTATAACATTTACCTTCACTAACATGTACTAATAAATCTGTAACTTTTTTTATCATTTATGTTAAACAAATACACTGAATTGAATTGAAATCTCAGCGTTTCATTCTTATTCAGTACAGCATTAACACCAAATTGGTGTATCACATCTATAATGCTGAAGATCGAATCTATGCAGTAGTTAGTAGCAACACGTTTAAAGAATGCTTTTCTGTAGGGAACGAGATTTCGACTCAGTACATCAGATGAGTTCATATAATCACGTGTAACTTTTGATTTGTCTCTGTAATATATATTTCTGTCAGGTTATGACAGCACTATCCTAGAGTCTGCATATAATGGATATGGCTATCACACCAACCCCAACAACCTCAGCCCCAACTCTACACTTCAACACAACGGTGAGAGTGTGTACCTGTGTGTATTGTTATTGAATTTCTAAACTTAAGGGTGTCTGTTTGGCTGTTTGGTTGCTAGCTTTTTTTTATAGACTGCATTATTATGATGTTAAATAATGTTCTGTTAATGATTATTTTCCATGTTTTTCTTGATGATTGGGTAGAATTTTTCTACCCAAAACTCTTCTTTTTAGTCATAATAGACTGAAGACTTTCTGTACTATTTGTAATAATTGTTTTCATGTAATAATTTAATGTAAGTTCATTTCATTTTTCAATCCAAATGACATTGTTTGGTGTTTTTTGGGTTATTATTTGCATGTTGATTTTGTGCCGCTGTATTCTGAAGGTTTTGTGTTCATTTCGTGTTCACATTATTACACTTACTGGTGTTGTCCTTTGTAGTGGGACTTCAGAACAACCTGGCCTTCAACACCTCAGCCATCAGCAGCGGACTTTCTGCTGGAAATGCAGGTCTTTGTTAGAAATTCCTACAGTTTTACACTAAAATGAACACGTGCCCTCCAATAATACTGGCACTCTTGGTAAATATGAGGAAAGAAGGTGGTGAAAAAATTGTCTTTGTTGATCTTTTGGTTAAAAAATTCACAAAAATTCAATTGCAAGCACAAAACGGTCTTATTAAAATAAATATCTTGGTTAAATATGTGCGTAGAACCACATGTGTCATGGGTTGTTAGTTTATAATTTCTTGTGCAATATGCACTTAGACTTTAAAAACATTCTAGATAGGATATAATTTACTTTAAAGATGTGACAATTTATTATAAATGATTAATTATGATTTATTTAAAAATGTTATAATGCCCCATATACAGTACATATTCTTGTGTACATCCCTGAGGTTATAGAACACTGAACAAGATGCTTGCTGAAACTGTGATTATATGTGTGTGATTATGATGAATAGTGTAAGTGAATTCTACTTGTTGTTTTTGTCATTTCTTAGTGTACGGGATGCAGAATAACTTGGGCAGTGGTGGTGCTGGTGGTGCTGGTGGTGCTGGTGGTATGGCAATCACTGCAAATGGGATTAGTGTTACTCCAGGTGAATAAAGTGAACGCTAATATTACTCACAAGTCTAACTTTAATTTGTTGCATTGAATTTCACTCTTTTTTTCATAGTGCTTAGTTGAGAGCTGGTTAAAGATTTTCTCTTTAGTTTCTTGTTTGTTTGTTTTCTTTTTTAGAAGCTTTAGATATACTTTTTCCTAAGAATTAAGGTAATAACCCAGGGTTGTATAGAAGGCTTTTGTTGTATAAAAACGGAAGGTAAATTTATTATTTTATTATTTAATTACATTTTATTTTTTATTATTATCATTATTAATAGTAGTAGTAGTAGTAGTAGTAGTACTCCACTGTGGCAGTAGCAGCAAAAGTAATAGTAGACCTTGTAGCAGCAAAAGCAGCAGCAGTTGAAGCAGTAGTAGAAGATATAGTAGTAATAGAACTAGTAGTAGGAGGAGTAGTAGCAGAAACAGTAATAATAATAATAGTATTGTTAGTACCGAACAGAAGCGACCCAAAGAAGGACAACCAGTGAACTAGGATCATGAGCACTCGAGGGTCATTGATGCATGTAGGGAGTGAAGGCTAGCCCGTCTGGTCTGATAGAAAGCTGTCAGAACAACACAGAGCATCACAGAGTGTTCTTGATGGCTCAGAGCCTGTTTTGGCAACACAAGGGGAGCTACACAACATTAGGCAGGTGCTTTTAATGCTATGGCTGATCAGTATGTGTCTGACAGCCTGGGAAAACTCTTGATCTGTTTAATATTTCACATTTGGTGTTATGTATAGTTCAGAAAACTAATATGGACAATTGCATTTTAAGATTATTTGTTAAGAGGATTCTTATGAGAATTTAAGATTTTGATGGCAGTAATCTGACCATCTGTAATCTGAACGGATTAGTCTTATGTCAGTTTTACTATAGCACATAATCTTTACTTACTGTGTGTCAACATCCCCAGCACGGGTTTAGACTTTAAGCAGCTTGACTGTTAAACTGGTTTTTTTAACCTACATGAAGACAGAAGATAAAGAACTTTGGATATTGGCTTAGGCAAGGTTAAAAAGAAATTTATTGAGAGTTTCCTAAAATTAAGATGTCAATGGATCTACAGGAAGAACACAATTTTGTCCAAAACTTGATTTTCCTTCTTTTTTTTTTTTTTTAGCAGAATTCAGCTACATCTTTCACAGCTTACGCCACATCAATCTGACTAAATATGCTAAAATGTAATCAATAGGAATTAAGGCAGCTGTGCAGGATTGATATGTCTAGATATTACACAGTATGTCTCATGTCTTCTTGCAGTATACGGAGTGCCAAAGAACATCGTGAGCACCTCAGCTTCAACAATTGCTGCAGGTAAGACAGGATGATCATTTTCAGGAAGGTAACATGACTAAAACTAAATCCTGGTCTGCTTTCTGATTCTCTTTCCATTATTTTTTTGCAGCTCCCAGCAGTCCTGTCACCAGCGATGACGTGTTTGTTAAGGATTATAAGTTCATGCTGCTGGAGAAAGACAACGTTCCGGTGAAGAAAGAAAGCGAGAGGCTGATAATGTCAAAAGACACAGGAAAAACATTCACCTCCACCACTACCACCACTGGACTATGTGAGGAGCAAACCATATGAATGCTTTTATTACTATTCACATAGATCTGATCATAATTCATTTTAAATTATCTTACTAATTTTAATAATATTTATATATTTAGCCTGGTGAAGTTCAAGCCATTATTTTTGTCACATAAACGTTAAAGCAGGAAGAAATAATTTCTTCACATATCCCAAGGTTAGGAGGTTGGGGTCAGAGCACAGGGTTAGCCATGATCAAGGGCCCAACAGTGGCAGCTTGTCAGTGCTGGGGCTTAAACCCCATTCTTCTGATCAACAACCCAAAGACTTGAGCCATCACTGTCCCCCAAGGATGTTGTTGAATTTTTTTGGGGAAAAAAGAAATATTTCTTTTCATGATTGACAGCTCAGAGATTACACAGTGAGAAACTATTTTGGCTGAAGGCATTTGGTTAATGAATACAGTAAATATCGTGTCACTCATTTAGTTTACTAAAGATCTGACTGAGTGGTTAGTGATTTAGTGATTGTCCTTTCAAATTACCCAAAAATACATGTTTTGGTTTAGAATAATGTTTCGTTTATTTGCTGGAAAGAATATGCAATTTTGGTAGGTATAAGGATATGGGTAGCATTTGGGTTGCTGCTGTGTCCCTTAAACTGTATAATAGAGTGCCTTTATGCTCACTGTGTGATTTAGCAAATCCTGAAGGAATAGTGATTTCTTTAATCAAATATATATTGAAACCTGGTCCACATTTGGTACAATTTATTCTCTCAGGTGACAACAATGCATAATACAGTATACTAGCATAGGAAGTTATTGAAGTCCCCAGTAAGTAGCTATAAATGTGACCTTTTCAAATATATTCATACAAAGAATTGTTCATGTTCGGGGTGAAAAGCCAACAAAGTAATTTATAATAAGCTACAGTTCCTATTTTTGAATTCTTTCACAGCAACTACGTTTTCAGATGACTCACTGAAAAGGGAGAAGAAGATGATTTCTGGAATCACAGAAACAGCTACAGTGTCAAATGGTCAGCATTATACACGTCAACATTATAAGCGTCTCTACTAAATCTGTTTGTCATCAACTTCGCAAAATAGATTTTGATAGATTTTTGATTTTTACAGGCGTTAAAGTTGCTGCAACTAAGGACAAAGCTACATATGCAGGTATATTCACTCAGTATATTCATTGTGTTGTTCATATCTAACATACGACAAGAACAATATTCAATATATAATGCTTTATGTTACATTTTAACAGAGCATTTTAGTAACAGTGCAAAAGTTTTCACCCCTTTTCCTTCTGACTTTTTATACACACCGTATGCGCAACATGCTTTTGGTTTTTATTCCTGTGTTATTGTAGAGATTCGTAAAGATGAATCTGGAGGAGGTGGGATGGGATTCTGCTCCTGCTGTACCTGGTGGAAATGGCTGCTTGGATTGCTGTTGGGATTGCTCTTATTGCTGGGGCTTCTCTGTGGACTTATAGCTCTGGGTAAGACACTTTAGCATAATACGGTTTACAACAAAATATTCATGCTTGTCATGGCTTATCATACTGAGCGGTAGTCGCAGTCAATAATCATTTTGGGCTCTGTGTGTTTGTGTGTGTGTGTGTGTGTGTGTGTTTTGCATGGGCTCCAGCTGAGGAAGTACGGAGCCTAAAGGCTCGTGTGGAACGCCTGGAAGGCGGCTCTGTAAGTTCTGCTCACACCAGTCGTCATTCCGCGTCATCCTCTGTGAACATCGTAGATCCGCTTGATTCTGTACAATACGAACGAACCCAAATCACACGAGCAGAAAACACTATACAACTAGGATCTGAGGCACTGCAGCCTGACTCTCCCACACTGCAGAGGACCATAAAACAACTCGTTCACTCTGAATTACAGTCAGATACCATCAGAGGTACCAGGAATTTTACAGCTGTTTATTTACAAGGTGGATAGATGTGATGTTCATGAGTAATTTAATAATATTTATGATCCATGTAGCCACACTGGCATCATCACTGAAAGGAGAGAGAGGGGAGCCTGGGACCAAAGGTCAGACTCCTCTTATATTGAAATGACATTTAAATTCAGGCATCTTGTAAATAAGATGGAAATCAAAACCCGGTCACATTTTTTTCATAAAGTTCTGTTCTTTTCTCAGGTGATCAGGGATCTCCTGGGATTAAAGGTAGGGTTAAACCCATTCTACCAATGTTTAATAATTCTTCACAGCAGTACTAAATTCTTTGCTTTGGTGTTTTTTTTAATAATGCAAATTTAAAATATATGTTTCAAATTTTTTTATTTATAATTAATTAATTAATTAATTTATATTTTAGTTGCTCCCATTAAGCTTTTTATACACAAGAAAATAATAACTTATAAGTACATGACCTTATAAATAACCTGTGTTCAATTGTTTGTAGCACAATTTGGAAAATTATGAAAAACAAGCTTTTAGTCTGTAGTTTATCTTATTTACACCCTGTACTAGAAATATATAAATATTAGCCATCCATCTCCAGCCAGGTCAATGGTTGATGTCATTAGATTATTAGGTAGAATATTTTATTAAATGTTTCTTATTGGGTTACAATTTAAATGGAAAACAAGGTTTTCTATGATGTCAACTGGGATGACAAGTTTAGAATTATTTAATGTTGATTTTTTTTTAATATCTAATAATATTACTACAGGAAATGAAGTTAAATGTCTATGGTGCTACAAGTATGTATTAATGTTTTAAAATTATATATAAATTGTTTAAACAAATTGTTTTTTAGGTGACGCAGGATTTCCAGGAGTGCCAGGTAAGATAACCTATATTTCCACACTTATACCAACATATGATATTTTTCAAATACTAATATACTAATATAAACACTGAGAAATGTCTCTCTGTCCGTTAGGTCCTCCTGGTCCTCCAGGTCATTCAGGACAAGAAGGTGCAAGAGGACCTAAAGGAAGTGCTGGTAAGGTGCAGCCAAATCAGAGTTCTTAAAAATAATTTGTATACTGCATAAACATTGTTTATTGTTGTTAAACCTTTTCGTTAGTTCATCCGATTATTGGTCTTTTACCTCTATTTTACAAAGGTTGTTTGTTTTTCCATGATCCTTAGGCTCTGATGAATATTTCATGTAAAGGAAGTAAAAATGTGTTAAGCCGGTCTTTGTTTTTTACCATTAAGTGTGGAAAATTTTTCCAAATATAGTCCTTCAGGGTTAAGGCAGATGCACTATACTGTATGTGTTTTGCAAATTAGGTGAACCAGGACATGATGGCCCACCTGGGCAGAGAGGCCGTGAAGGGCCAACAGGACCCAGAGGAGAACCAGGACCACCCGGAGTTGGTGAGAAAGGAGAGAAAGGTAAGAGGATAACAACTTAACTGATTCAACCCATGTGAA
Organism: Tachysurus vachellii; assembly: GCF_030014155.1. NCBI lineage: Eukaryota > Metazoa > Chordata > Actinopteri > Siluriformes > Bagridae > Tachysurus > Tachysurus vachellii. The sequence goes on along the minus strand of NC_083483.1, from coordinate 8,020,704 downwards.
GGTTAGAAAAGACACTTACCATTTGGTCAATTACCATTTTACTGACAAATGAATGAAATGGCTTTGCAATTTTAAAACACCTGAGTTACTGGAGGGGGCACGGTGGCTTAGTGGTTAGCACGTTTGCCTCACAACTCCGCCTTGTGTGTGTGGAGTTTGCATGTTCTCCCCGTGCCTCGGGGGTTTCCTCCGGGTACTCCGGTTTCCTCCCCCGGTCCAAAGACATGCATGGTAGGTTGATTGGCATCTCTGGAAAATTGTCCGTAGTGTGTGATTGCGTGAGTGAATGAGAGTGTGTGTGTGTGCACTGTGATGGGTTGGCACTCCGTCCAGGGTGTATCCTGCCTCGATGCCCGATGACGCCTGAGATAGGCACAGGCTCCCCGTGACCCGAGGTAGTTCAGATAAGAGGTAGAAAATGAATGAATGATTTACTGGAGAAAATGAAGTACCTGTCCTATCTTGTCCTGTACTGTCTTGTTCCTTCCCTTACCATCCCATTTAATTCCAGCCCATTCCATCATTATCCTGTTTTTGTCCTTTCCTTCCCTTCCCTTCCCTTCAGTTACTGGCCTTTGATCCTTGTGCGTCTTCTGTCACGGCCACAACAGATGTTGTGTTAACAAAAGATTTAGAACTGTTTCCATTTTCAGGGTCACTCAGCATTATCTTCTCTCAAACACTGCTTTCTGGTGGCGCTAATACAGTACAGATCTGAATAATTTAACAGCAGAAGTGTAAGATTTTTGCAGGTCATAGGTCTTATGGCTCTATCTTGTTCCAGGGACATCTGGAGATCCTGGACCTCCGGGACCTGCAGGACCACCTGGACCTATGGGACTCAGAGGTTTAGACATCATCAATCTTGAAAATATTGATATCTAATTTACTCTTGGTGACCTTTTTACTCAGTGAAAACAGTCCTTGGGTCACTGTGGCCTTAAGGACTGTATGCATTGATTGTAATCTGCTCACATGTAAGAAACTTGTGTGAATAAATGTAAATTTGAACACATCTCACAACAGGTGAAGTGGGTGCTCCAGGTACTGTAGGTATTCCAGGGGCTCCTGGTTCCCAAGGCTTCCGTGGAGATGCTGGTGATCCTGGACCTAAAGGTGTCTACATTCAATGTTTTGAACATTCAAAATCTTTTGTGTTTGTGTTTTGTAAAATTGTCTAGGATTTTATTAAACATGTTTACTTTTTATAGGAGAGAGAGGGCCTGCAGGACCTTCTGGAGCTAAAGGTAAATCCAAAGCTAATGTGAGCAGATTTGAAATGTTTAGAAAAGCAGTGTTCCCACATAATAAATCTATTGTCCCCCACAACAGGTGATCAAGGAGAGAAAGGGCTTCGTGGAGTTACTGGTAGGCAAAATGGCCTTGAACTGAAAAGTGCAAATTGCTGGAAAATGCGTATTTCATTCTTTAGTCATAGTGTTGTGTTATAATCCACGTTTGCAGGAGAGCCAGGACAGCCAGGACCCATTGGGCCATCAGGAGAGAAAGGACCTAAAGGATCAGCAGGTAGGTAGTAGATTTGTAGAGTGATCTTAAAATGAATCAACACATTTTGACCAATCAAAATAAAAAATTCAACTGCACTGTGGTTTAAGCATGAAAACAATTTTGGTTGTATGCATATTGAATTTTATAAAATAAATAGTGATTGAGTTTTATATGGGGGGGCACGGTGGCTTAGTGGTTAGCACGTTCGCCTCACACCTCCAGGGTCGGGGTTCGATTCCCGCCTCCACCTTGTGTGTGTGGAGTTTGCATGTTCTCCCCGTGCCTCGGGGGTTTCCTCCAGGTACTCCGGTTTCCTCCCCCGGTCCAAAGACATGCATGGTAGGTTGATTGGCATCTCTGGAAAATTGTCCCTAGCGTGTGATTGTGTGAGTGAATGAGAGTGTGTGTGTGTGCCCTGTGATGGGTTGGCGCGCCGTCCAGGGTGTATCCTGCCTTGATGCCCGATGACGCCTGAGATAGGCACAGGCTCCCCGTGACCCGAGGTAGTTCGGATAAGCGGTAGAAGATGAATGAATGAGTTTTATATTTTTGCTTTCATGACTATAGCTCTATCTTGATGATAATATTTTTCTTTGCTCCTTATCAACATCCTTAAATTGACAGGTGCCCCTGGGCCAGATGGTGTGAAGGGAAATCGTGGTATGTTCAAGAACCATGAATACTTATTTAACTTTTTTTTTTTGGCCTGAATTTCCAATGCCATACATGCTTCCACTTAAATTTTAGGGGACCAAGGGCCAACTGGGTTGCCAGGTCCTCGTGGACCAGCTGGACCTCCAGGAGATGCAGGCGTGCCAGGTACTTTTATCAGCTTGGTTAAGAATATTTAAGATTGAATATATTCATTAACTATTTTAAAAATAATTATGTGAAGGTCCTGATTGACTTTTTTTTTTCTTCTATATTATTAGGAACTCCAGGGCTTCAGGGACCACCAGGCAGGCTTTATCTTAATTCTTTTTTTTTTTATAATGAACTTTGTAGTTAAAAGTGTTAAAAAGTTGTTAAAATAAATGATATATTTGACTAGCTTAAGAACGCAGGATGTGTTATATTGACTGAAATGGCTGTGTGATATTTTAATTTTGACTCTTTCTTGTAGGTTTGCCAGGAACACCAGGACAGCCTGGATCTAAAGGTAACCTCCATGCATTTCGTTTCTATATAATTATTTTGAAGTGTGTTAGTAGAGAAGAATAATGTGACATATGTCTAGTACAATGCCTTAAACAGCCCATTGTGTATTCATTGTTTTCTTCCAGGTGAAGCAGGTGAACCTGGAAGAGTTGTCACTGCAGGTACGAACATCTCCAGCCTTGTTTCTGGAGCCAATGTGAATTCACTCTACACCATTTAGCAGTAACTGAGGATTATTAATTACCTAATGATTAACTAGTGTTAATCAGATTACTGTTTAATTCCTTCTCTGGCAGGCTCTGCGTCCAACACTGTAGCTATTCCTGGACCCCCTGGACCTGCTGGAGTTCCTGGGCCTGCTGGACCTCCTGGACTGTCTGGTAAGAGCTTTAACAAATTTTTTTTTCTGAAAACATTTTATGTAATCTAATTCAAGATAAGAAAAAAAAGGTATGTAATTATGAAAAATGGTTTCTTCCCAGGTCCCATAGGCCCTGCTGGTCTTCCTGGTCCACCTGGTAAAATGTCTTTATCCATTTAAAGATTTGGAATTTAATCCTATATTCAAAGGTGTTGGGTTTACTAAAAAAAAGTGATAAATAATCTGTTATATGGTTGAAAATAGTCGTGATTGTTTATTATTGAGCTCAATCATAATGCAAACAATAATACAACACGAGATCATTCCATTGGTGTCAGGCAAATTATTCTTTACCTTCGACACATGCAGTGTCCTGATTAAGAGCAGCATAGTTGTGAAAAGAGGTGTGAATGAATACAGTCTTAAGAAATATGGTTAGACATACTGCCAAAATATCTAACTGAAAAAGCTTCTCTTAGGGACTTTTCTTTAATGATGATGTTCAACCACCGTGTTACGCCACACCACCATGGTTATATATAAGTATATATAATTGTTATCATTCATCAATTGTTTTCATGGTTTCTTTAAACTGACATGCAAGTTGTCCTTACAGGACCCAAAGGAGCAAAGGGTGATGAAGGTGAACCTGGCATTTCTGCAAAATCGGTTGAAAGAGTCAAGTTTGAACGTAAGGCATCACTTTTCTCAGTTATGTACTATATCTACACTAGAGTCGCAAAATGCTACATTCATTACTTTCAAAATAATTTTTAACTAATGTCAATTTGACGGAATAGCTGTGACCGGGCTTCCTGGTCCTCCTGGCCCACCTGGACCCCCTGGAAGAGAAGGAGAACCAGGGAAACCTGGTAAAATTTCTTTATTGATTTGCATACAGAAAAATATATATGATATATAAATATAATATTATTGTTAGTATTTTAATGTCCTGTATTTTTATTGAAATTTTTGCAGGTGAGGGCAAACCTGGCCTACCAGGACCTGCAGGTCCACCTGGAGAGCCAGGCAAGTTACAAACAGATTTAATAGTGCAATCATCTTACAGATTAATCTTAAGTACTGTTCAGTGTTAGAGTATTTTTTCTTAGGTGTTGGTCTCCCTGGACCTCCTGGTGACAAAGGTGAACCAGGTAGATTTGTACCCAACTCAGGTAAATGAATTGTTCCTATACTACGTTAATCTAGGGTCAATTAGTATATTAATGTTTTTTATTTATTTATTTATTTTTTATAATCTTCACAGAAACCTTTTTTGCTGGACCCCCTGGACCCCCCGGACCTCCTGGACCTCAAGGTAAAATCAAAACATTAACCTTTGCATTATGTACATAGTATCTTGTACGCAGAATCATGCCCGTGTTAGTCATGCTCATTTTCTGAACACAAAAAAGGTAAATTAGAAAAATGTCATATAGTACAAAATATATTATATATTAGTGCAATGATTTAAATTTAATAGTCATTTTATAAACTCTAAGAAATAAAAAGCTCATTTATTTTTTTATCTCTTTCTCTCTTCTCTCAAGGCTTCACAGGTATTTGTTTTAATTGATTATACTTAAAAAGAAAATCTTTGAACTGTGTATTTTAAAATTGGGAATCCTACTGTATACAATTTCTTATTATTTATAAAATCGATTTTGTAATTTATTTCTGTTATAGGAGAGCCTGGACATCCTGGACTTCCAGGAGAACCTGGAGTTGGTAAGAGGTCTAACTTCAACATTTCCAAACCTGCAACCTGCTGTGTTGTATTAACTTATAAAGATATTAATAATACAGTGTTAATGTTTTTAACTATTATTTTAATCCAGGTTTTCCAGGGCCTGAAGGCCCAAGTGGATCCCCAGGACCTGCAGGCTTACCAGGCCCTCAAGGCCCACCAGGCTCTCAAGGGTTACCGGGTTCAAAAGGTGCCAGCTAATATGTCCATAATATGTCCACATTTAATAGACTCTCTGTACTCATAATGTATTGATTGTAGGTGATGCTGGTGTCCCTGGGGCCCCTGGCATCCCAGGATATTCTTATGGTAGGTAGAAATTACTGTGCTGACTACTAAGATATATTTACTCTTACTTGGTTGATATACTACAGTACATATTATGTGTCACTCTCAATTCTTAATTATAAGGTGGAGGCAGAAGCTCACCTGGACCACCTGGTCCACCTGGACCCCCAGGGCCTCCTGGATCTCCTGGTGATGCCACTGGCTCTCCAGACATTGCTAAGCAGCTTAATGACCTTCTTAGAAGTGAGCAACTTTAATCAATGCATCGTTAGAAGCTCTGTTCTGTTGGGGGTCCTATTTTATTTATTTATTTTTTTACCATTTGTGAATGAAGATTTTTTATAGTCAGCAGTTTTATGTCTAGATTTGTTACCTATAAGCTATTTAATCAATGAAAAATATCAGGTACTGATATTGCTTTGCTTTGCTTTGCTTTGCATGATTGCTTTATCTTACTTTTCTTTTTTGGAAAAGATGATGGCATTAAGGAATATTTCACTGGTCCTCCTGGGCTTCCTGGACCACCTGGAAGTGTGTCTGATGTCGATTTGGCTAATCGTATTATCAGTTACATACAAAGTGAGTCTTTTGAATCGCTTATTAAGTAGATTATATCATTCTAGAGTAGGATTTTGGTATAAGTATATTTAATCTGACACACAATTATAAACTTCTTTGCGGTTTGATGCAGGGGAGGAGGTGAGGCAGTATCTGGTTGGTCCCCCAGGACCACCCGGAGCTCCAGGTATTCCAGGCCTTAATCCTCAAGAAGTGGCTGGGAGAGTCCTCAATCTTATGAATGGTATGTTTAATTTTTAAATGGTATGATTAATTTCTAATTAATTTTTAAACATTTTTAAATCTGTATATCTGTGTCCGTTTTTTAGAGCAGGGTATATTGACACAATCTGGACCCCCAGGCCCACCTGGCCCTCCAGGACTTCCTGGAGCAGTCTACAGTGATCTCCCACTTATCCTACAAAGTAAAAGCACATTAGCATTGTCTATCCTCAGAAATTGTACATATTGTCCTATATACACATTGTTCTATAAATACAACTAAGGCAAAAACTCATAACTAGTCTAAAATAAACGACAAACTATCCTTCTTTTAAGACTCAGAGTGTAGGCATCTGACTTGGCTACCAGGACCCCCAGGACCTCCTGGGTTTCTTGGCATCCTAGAATCTGGTCCTGTTTTTTTCACAGGCACCTTTTCTTGAAGGCTATTCAGAAATATCTTAAGAGTTGGGAGTTTGTTGGTGTTTTTTTCTTTTTTTTTTCTTTTTTTTTTTTTTTTAGAAAATTGGCTTCATTATCATTATTATCATTATATTATTATTAACATTATTTTTCATGTTCTTTGTACTACATCCTGGACTGGACCATGTAATATAAATCTAAATAAACATAATGAAATAAATAAACTTGGCAGAAAGCAGAAATGGAATTTCATCATTTTACTTTAACTTCAGATGCTGATTTTAGAGGTCCACCTGGACCTCCAGGTCCTCCTGGACCACAGGGCCCTCCTGGAATGACAGGAGGCCTGGTGTCCTATGCTGAGAACGCACAACAAGAGCCGATCCGTGCTGAACTGCAGGAATATCTAAAGAGTGAGTATGCATTGTACACTTACAGAACAATCTGAGAATTTACAGGAACCTTCAGGAACGGCAAACAGAAATGTTCAAACAATTTGTTTGGTCTTAAAGAATTTCAATACATCTGACATTGTGACCATAGTGTTATATGGTATCTCTGAATCAAACCTAACCCTGATAAAGCCGTATAATATTGATCTCAAGCTTTGGGTGCACTATTTGCTTATTGGCACTTCAACACGACATTCCGACGCTATAGTATTTTCCATTATCAATCACCACGATGTCAGACTCAATGTCAATCAAAACATGAACTTTCCTCTTCTGCATACACAGCCACAAAAAAACAGTTTCTATCACCAGATAGGTCAACCAGCTTAACTCTCTTGGACCAACAGCAACAGATTGCTGTGCCATAGTTGGGAATCAAACTTGCAATCTCACTGTAACAGGGCAAATGTTTTTTTTTTATTGCACTGCTCAGAAGCCTTGATGAATCTTACTAAAGATAGCTCAACAGTTTCCTTAACTTGCCTCATGTTTTCTTGCAGGTGGCAGGGTGTTACGTGATGATCCAAGCTTTAAAGAAAGCAACTATTCGCCTGTTGAGAGGTTGGACTACCGCAATATTGCAGAACAAGTGGTGTACTACATCAAGTGTAAGTTACTAAATATTTTGCTTTGATGGAAAGCAAAAATGATGGAATCTCGAGCATTTTTATGCCACTCTTCTTATTGAATTTAATGATCATAGTTCTGGCTAAGTGGGTAATGTTGCCACCTCACAGCTTCAGGTGCCATGTTTGATCCTGGGCTTGGTTAGACAGATAGTCTAAACTAAACCAGCCCAGTGAGTTATGGAGTGTTTGAATGTGTGTATGCATGATCTGAAGGACTGGTGTCCCTTTGGGGAATACAAACTCAGTTTTCCTGGGATCGGCTCTAGATAGGATCTACTGTAACCCTGTAGATCCTACAGTATATATTCCAAAGTCGGGATAGTTCCATAGCTCCATACTTAAACAAAGGTTTCTGCAGTTTTATTTAAGATGCTCAAATAAATAAATCTTTATCGTCAATGTTTGTACACATCTCATCATTAGGGATGTTAAGAGGTTAATGGATGCTATGTAGTTCTATATCGAAACGTTTTGTATTTGTCTTTCTTTCCAGATAACAGTTTGTTGTTGCGAGATTTCAAAGATTTTCAAGGGCCACCTGGTCCTCCTGGACCACCTGGACGTCCTGGAATGAGCCATCAACACAGTACTTACAGCAACATGACTGAGATACTTAAAATGATTAGAGGTGGGGAATAAATGACATTTTACTATTAATAACTCATTAGATACAAAACATGGTGTGGCATGTAAGCAATATGTATGCTGTTCCAAAGCTTATACTGTCAAAGTTCATACTAGAAATTTTGTTCTGTAGCCTAGATAACCCAACTGTATCACCTTTTTTAGACCATGGCATTGTTGGACTACCAGGAATACCTGGGCAGAAGGGAGAAATAGGATATACTGGTCCCAGAGGACAAAGAGGTTAGTATTTATAACAAATCCACAAGTTTATTAGGTTGAACTCAATAATTAAAGCTCTGTTACTGGGCCAAAAACAAACCTAGTTGTATTTGTTTGTAATCATAATACTTTACCTATACCTTCTGAATAATGTATCTGTGTGCAGTTACATCATAAATATACACCATGTAAACTTTATTATTGTTTGCTTCACATTTTGGGAGATTTTTTTGGGGTTTGATTCCTGTCTCCACCCTACTATACAGTACGTCTGTGGAGTTTGCATGTTCTTCTGATGCTTCAGGTTCCCTCTGGGTACTAAGGCTTTCCTCCCTCGGTCCATAGACGTGTTATAGTCTGATTGGCATCTCTAAATTATCTGTAGTGAATGTGTGTTGTGTGTTGTGCGATTGTGCCCAATGATGGAGTGGCATCTTGTCCTCCGAGACCCTTGGGATAGTCTCCAGACTCCCACAACACTGTGAAGGTTAAGAGATACGGAACGTGGATGGATAGAGGAATGGAGAAATGTACCAGTTTAATGACCAACTGTATTCATTGGGAAATTCAGGTCCTGGAGGTGAGCAAGGCATCCCTGGTATACCAGGTCTTCCTGGCAGTGTTGGACCAAGAGGACAAAAAGGAGAGAAAGGTATCAAAATATATGGTTTGAATACTCTATTCAGAATTTTAATGAATGGGTTAATTATTTTTTTTTAATCTTAAACTTTTTTCAGGAGAAACAGCCTACATAAATAACAGAAGAAAGAGAAGTACAGGTGTTTCTTTTTCTTAAATATAAATTTCATCATTTTTCTAACCTTTTGTTGTGCAACTTTTTGTAATAGCTCAACTATAGGATCGGTAAATTTCTGAACACAGCATACGTTCAAAAATGCAGTAAGGAATGTACACAAATCATTGCTATGTCTCGCTGACAGTCAAAATGTCAAATTTCTTGATATGACAAAATGTATGTACATAATTCATTTATTTTATAATCCAAAGATGATCAAATATTGTAGTCAAAGTTGGGCACAAGTGTATTTCTTAATCAAGTTTATTTCTTCTACTATGAATTTTTGAAGAAAAAAATGTTTAACTACAATATTCGATTCAGTTCCTGGTTTTCACATAAAAAAAAGCTCTGATATTGCTATGTCCTCATTTTCATATTTGTAGTTTAGGATTGTACATGTATTGTGAAATGATTCGTACTTTTTTTTTACTTCATTTTACGCATATGTTAATAAACTAGAAAGTAAAGATCATAGCAGAACATATGTCATAACTATGTATCTTACAGGGCATTGAATTGTTTTTGTGTTTTTTTTTCCTCTTCTGTATACAGTGTATGCTGAATGAACACAATGAAAAGGTTTTCTGTATGAAAGTGAAACATTAATAAAGTTTTTTTTAATAATAGTGAAATCAAATGTTTGGAATATGGCATTAGTTCATTCCAATACTCACAACTTAAACAATTGAAAAACATTCAATAGTTCCAAATGTTTCCTGTCTTTTGAACACATTTGTTCATTCTATTTGATGTTAATGTAGAGAAAACTGCAATAATAAAAATAAAAAAATAACAAAACATTTATTACAAAGGCACCTTAACCTTCAATGCTTTATCATGACACCGAATAGCACCAGCTAGTAGCATTAGGAACTTAAAGTGATTACCAAACAATTAAAAAAAAGCTTTAAAATGCTTTTCTACATTATAATATATTTATTACATTTGATATATTTTAACATTTACGTTAATGTGATTTTGCACATTCATATTGTCTTTAGTTCATTTTTTATTATTATGGGTTTTTAGTGTTTTTTGCTGACCGACGTAAAGTTGCAACAACTGACGTTAGTCTAATGATATTTTTTCCTAATATTATGAACAAAAACCAACATACAGTGGAAAATGACTTCGAAATGAAGTAGGTGTAGTTATACTCTACAACTCTTTAAACTTTACATCCTTTTGAGCCTAACTTTTACTTTTTTCTTAGCTACTACCGCTAAACAGAGGCAGCTGTGAATTTCCTGTAAACTTTCATATTATTTTTGCAACAAGTGATTTAATCAGCAGTTTGTTAACAAAGCACTGACATGAATACATTATACAATTAAGAAAAATGACTAAGAAACATGAGACAACATAAGAGAGAGAAATATGAGACAAACAGAGAGAGTGCGAGAGAATTGGATGTACTGTATACTTGAAAGAATCCCTGACAACAGTATAGAAAGAGAGAATGGAGAAATGTTCGTCCTTTAAGAGTCCTTTTTATTTTTTAATAATAAAAAATATATTGCAAGGGACAAGAAATACATTCAACAAAATGTGTAAATCTTTCGACACAAAGTATAAGCTAACTGTTGAAGTTTTTCAACAAAATCACCTTCATGCTTTCCTACATATTTTATATTTTGGCATGAGTTTAGGTTAAAATGATTACAATAAGCCTTGTAAATTTCCTGTTTTTACATAAGGTTTTACGTCTGTGCATCTATCGCTAGGTCTAGTATGATAGCTGGTAAGTTTCTCTAGCTAGAAAGCTACATTTCAAATTTATAGTATAAAGGGCAGGAAGTCTTCCCTTATTCCACCCAAACGTGTTTAAATTTTTATCTAATTAAAATTGTTCTTACAAAGTCATCAGTTTATAGAAAATACGCTAATTTACTGCTTGATACGGAAAACTAGCACCGACTGAAAGCCATCAAAATATGATGCGTCTATCTAAAAAAGTCTTTTCTCTCTTCAAATTAAACTGCTATAATTTAAGGATGAATTCAGTGAAAATTCTTGTTTTGTCTATTAAATTATTATTATTATTAAAATTGAAACAATAGGCTCTCATACAGATTGTTAGCAGATGCCGTGCTAAATCTAAAAAAGAAGACGTATCGTGCAGTTTATAAAAAAATGTAAAATGTACATCAACTACAAAAATATGCTTTATATTGATAATTAACAGCATCGAGTCAAATCAGATCCAAGAGAAGAGTATGGCATATTCTTCATCAAAAAGTGCGTGACACACATTTTCATACAATGGTGATATGCAACAGCTTCAAGTCTTCATCATTTCTGATCTGATCTAAAGAAAACTGCTGCCACATTAAATATACAGTAAATAAAACACAACAAAAAAAACACTTACTGTCACGAGAGCTGAAGCTGAAAAAATGTTTGTTCCTTCATTTCAACACACTGAGTTATTCACATTAATCACCTGTCATCCCAGTCGCATCCTCCATTACAGGCAGTACAGTCTAGCATGCTGTTAAAAACCAATGTGCTTCTAGTGTACTTTAACACAGTTTAGAACAAGTGACAGGGGGTTATTTAAATTTATGTAAACGCCAGCTTTCGGTCATATAGTCTAGGAACTAAAACCACTGAATTAATGGTGAACTAACTAGAATTTAAACAATAACCGATGTGATAGATTTTTACTGTATGATTCTTAGCTAAACATGAAGTTCTAAAGACAAACACAAGCTGATTAGTGTACATTGTGAACTTTCATACATGTGAGAACACATCGGTTCATTAACAAAATAATAGGTAAAAACCTTGTATATGAAGTGACTCGCTGCAGCAAAACGATTCATTCATTCAGTACATGTAGATTCATATCCTAGAAAACAGCAGTGTGTAGAATGTAGTCTGTAGTTAGATAACAGCCTTACATAAGAGTCTTAGTTCAGTAATACATATGTATAAAAATTGTGTGTGTGTGTGTGTGTGTGTGTGTGTGTGTGTGTGTGTGTGTGTGTTAAAACCCAGTGGAATGGACAGTGGGGACAGGGTAGAACTTGGAGATGCGGCTTTGGGTGGATGGGTTAAGGCACTCGGACTCTCCGCTCATCTTAAAGAAAATTTCCTGTTCTTGAATCTTCCGTGCAAACTCCTCCTCTAGCAGCTAAACACAGGCACACACAAACGTCAACGTCACGCACACCGACACACAGAACTGGACCCTTACTCTAAGCCTTTGTCTAAAAACTAAGAAACACTTTACACAGAGAATAATTTGACTTCTTAATAAGCTTGTATTCAAATGAGCTGGTTTGCTAAATAACAAATAGTATAAAGAAACTGACCATTACTGTATTTTTTTAGTTAGCAAACCATATAGTTTGCAAAAAATGTCCATGGCTTGCTAATTCCAAGTTAACATGCTAATTTGGTAGTTTGCGAGTAGAAGGTATAATTGAAAACCATTGCATCAGCTTATATGTAGAAACAAGAAAAGTTGACATATTAAACTTTGCAAATAAAAAATGTATTGATATTTAAGAAATATTGTAATTCCTATGAATTCAAAACAATTTACAGAAATATGACTCATCACACTCATAAATGAAATTATGTATCACACCTGAAACCTACCTATAACTTATTCAACTTTGTATATGTATGTATGTATGTATGTATGTATGTATGTATGTATGTATGTATGTATGTATATATATATATATATAAAGAAAGCATGTGGTGGTAAATTTATTTTGTAAAAGAGCTACAGGTTATTAATCTCATAAGGCCCATACAAACACATTTAGTTCTTGGGAACTTGTAAGACTAGTTTTTTTTTCCAGACTGTAGTACTTTTGTATTAGACTCCTTCTGCTCAATATTGCGTCCCTGGTTTCTGCTACTGAAAAACCTCCCCAGAATATAATGCTACCACCACCATGCTTCACTGTGAGGAGGATGATCTCACGGTGACGAGCAGTGTAAGGTTTCAGCCAAATGTAGTGCTTTGTGCTACAACATTCCATCAGACAAAAGCCCTTTTTTTTCTAACATGAGTGCTGAGTCTCCAACAATGACTTTCTTCTCATCACTCTTTCAAAAAAAAAAAAAAAGCCTAGCTTTGTTAAGAGTCTGGCCTATAGCTGTCCTGTCAACAGCTTCTCCCATCTAATCTCCCCTCTAGCTCCTTTATCTCTGGCCTTCTCACTCAGTCACTGGCTTTTTTGTGGACGACTTTCTATAATTAGAGTCACAGACATTTTTAATAATGATTTAATGCTCTTCCATGTGATACTGTTCCAGTATTCGTCTCGGATTTGTTTTGGAAGCTGTTTCTGCTACCGATCTCTATTTCCACATTATACTTTTTTATATTTATACTTCTGTGTAATTCTATTTTTAAGTCTGAATTCTGTTTTTATTCTATTGTTTATATCACAGCTGAAAGAAGCTTTTGACTGAATGTGTATGGTTGTGCATGGGACCAATAAAATAAATCTGGTTGCACCAGAACTAATTTAGAGGTTTCACAGCATTGAGTTAAACACTTGTGCAAACAAGTATTACTTTTCTACAGTATTTGTGTAGATTTGTGACACATCCTAATTAAGTAAACGTCACCTTTTTCCTGGGCCGCAGCTTCTCTCTCCAGTCCTTCAGCTCAGCACTGTGTTCCTCATCCAGCTCCTTTAACTTCTGGGTCTCATGTTCGATGAGCAGATGGCATTTTTCATTCTAATCAAAAGACAAGTCAGCATGAGATATGCTTACGTGTATTTGTGTGTGTGAGTGAGTGTGTGTGTGTGTGTGTGTGTGAGAGTGTGTGTGTGTGTGTACCTGTAACTGCTGCAGCTCTCTAACATTGGCATCACACTGCAACTGCAAGTCTCTCATCTGGTTCTCATGTTTCTGATGCTGATGGAGTCTCTCATTCTTCTGCCTCTTTTCTTCCTGCGCTGCAAACTGCACCCCATACACACACATGCACACACACACACACACACACACACACATTTTACTAGACAAACTTGAGACTTTTTGCATTCATGTTGACTCGAGTGATTCATTTAAAAACCCTTCAGACTGGAATTGACCTCTGACCTGTTTGATCTTTTCCCTCTCGTGCTCAGGACTGAGCCCAGGAGAAGCGATACGTAAGCTCTTCTTAAACATGGCCATGCGTGTTTTAGCGTCACCGCGCTGGATCTTGGGAAGTCTGGTCCTCTCCTGGGTCTGTTTTGTCTTCATTTCCTCCACCATTCTCTGGTTATATCTGTGCATCTGCTCCATTTCCTTTAAAGAAACACAAACATACAGTAATATTAGGGCTCATGTTCAAGCTTTATCTATCAAACATATTCAAACTAATGAGCTCACTGGGAACGTTAGAATTTAATTTCTTTTACATTTTAACCGAGGTACAATAAGTGCACAGCTCGTCTTATTTAACTGTCTAGGCTGGCAGGTTATGTACTTTTATACTATCTCTAACATTTATCCCTAATGAGCAAACCTGAGGCAATGATAGTAAGGAAAATCTCCCTGAGATGATATGAGGAAGAAACCTTGAGAGAAACCAGACTCAGGAGGGAACCTCATCTTCATTTGTCTGACACTGTGCAGTAAACAATGTCAGTGTAAATAATGTCCTTTCTACAACAGTTTATAGTCAATTGGAATTGTAAAACCAACAGGTCACCACAGACCCAACTCTAATTCCTTCCATCTGAAGACTTCAAATGATCTCTGATGAAGATCCGACAACAAACGGGTTTACGTTTGCGTGTAAAAAATATTTTTTTTATTTTGTAATTTAATATCACTTAATAATTACATTACTTTATCTAATCAATTATATTTGATTATTTACATACACGCTTCCCTTACTAAAGCCTTCCCGCATGCTTGCATATATTTTCACCCACTAATACATACTTGCTTGCTTACTTACCTACTTTAATTACAGTCAAACCTTTTAATTGTATTATATTTGACTTATTAAGTACGTACTTATTTATTTCCGCTTATTTTCATGTACATGCATGCATATTGTTACTTACGTACGAACCTACTGCGACTTGAATACGGTGTGTATTTATTTTCACTTCAAATTGTATACATACATATTCACATAGTTGTACTTCTATATCTACATTTAATCACTTAAGGTTTTATTTGGATTGATTTTATATTCACAGCAATATTTAGATAATTATTTCATGTTCATCTCGCATGCAGAACGAGTTCACTGCTTTAAAAGTCGCATTCAGACCTTCTCGTGTCGT